>NC_091979.1:38046049-38314326 GCF_044704955.1 Pristiophorus japonicus
TCTTCTGCCACAGGAAGAATCGGAGGATCCTGAAATATAACGTGAGCTAATGGTGGTAACACATTTTATTTCTCTGATGCAATACAGTTGAGGTCCCACAAGTTTGGCAGCAAAGTTTAATATTTTGCTGGAGCAGGATATCTCGTGGCATGTCTTATATTTATTTGTGCGCATTTAGGTTTTTAAAAAAAAAAAAGTGCAAGCTGATTGTGGCACAGTGAGGGCAACAGGACATCTGGGACTTTGGTGAACGACAGGACCAACAGTCTCTCTTTTTAACCAATGAGATTAAAGGATTGAGAAATAAATAGTAAGGAGAAGGATAAATTAGAGTGGGTCCATTCAATGTAAAATCAGGTACAGAAAGAGAAATAGAGGGGGAAAGAAAGGAAAATAAAAATTTTTTTTTTACATTTTAAGTTTGACATTTTTAAAATCTCCTAAAACTATTCACAATCTGAAGGAATGAAACTACACACTTATAATTGTTTACTTTCTGGGCAAGAAAACTAAAGGTCCTGTTACAGACTGGTCAATCTCTGCTAATGTGTCCAGGCTAGAATTCAGACGACTTTTAAATGGGAGTCAAACACTCCAGAGCAGGAGCGATTAGAAATGTAATGTTGTATGGGTAGTTATGCTGCAAATTACTTAGACTTAACTTTCTCTGGCGAGTTTAATGGACAATTAATGTGCAAATGCAGCAACTTCATGAAAAGCATGGGGTGATTAAACACGCAATGACATTTTCGGCCAGCAATTTGTGGCGATTCGTACTTCATGGGGTATCTCTTGCTCATTACAAGTTGCTGGCTGACTTGCATAATAATGGTTTTAAACATCGTTCAGTCACCATTACCTTTTCAGCAAAATTTAGCCCACTATATGATTCCAACATTCACATTTTTAACAGTTTTGTAGTCATTTCTACTAGATCGTAGATGGAATAATTCAACTCAGCAGACTGGATTTGCCGTATAAGCACCTCTTTTCAAATTTGGTTTTATTCTACTTCTTTCCATTACCTCATTTATTTTACTTGCACCTATTCTCTCCACCCCTGCCCCCCCACCCCCCCTTCAAAAAAAACCTCCCCTCAAGTCCTTGTTTTGACTCGACAGTTGTGAAAACTAACAGTCCTATTACAGACTGATCAATCTCTGCTAATGTGTCCAGGCTAGAATTCAGACTTCTTTTAGATGGGAGTCAAACACTCCAGAGCAGGAACTATTAGAAATGTAATCTTTTACTTTAAAAATGTACATGTACTAAAGCAGAGGGCCTTGTAGGCATCCATAGGATTTTGCTTTCATTTACTCCAGAGACTTGAACACACAAATCTAGGCTGACACTCCAGTGCAGTACCAAGGGAGTGTTGTACTGTCGAAGGTGCCATCTTTCAGATGGAACATTAAACCAAAATCCTGCCTGCTCTCAGGTGGATGTAAAAGATCCTGTGACACTATTTTGAAGAGCAGGGGAATTATCCTTGGTATATTTATCCCTCAATCAACATCACTAAAACAGATTATCTGGCCATTATCACATTGCTGTTTGTGGGAGCTTGCTGTGTGCAAGTTTGCTGCTTTTCCTACATTACAACAGTGACTACAATTCCAAAAAGTACTTCATTGGCAGTAGAATGCTTTGGGACTTCCGGTGGTCGTGAAAGGCTTTCTTTCAGTGTGTGTAACTGTAATACATTAAGTCATCCTGTGAATGTTTATTTCAATTATAGAACATTGTACAGATTATAGAAATGTATTGAACCACAACAGTTTCTTCAAAGTTTGTATTAGTGTCCAACTTAAATGTATTTAATAATTGAGACATGCTTAGGCAGGTTAAAACTGTTTTAATTATGTGAAAATGTTAATTTGCAGACTTGTGGTTTCACGCCAATAACTACACTCCTAAATATAAATGACCCAAATTGTGTACAATCAACTACAGCATAAAGCCTCTATCACGAGTTTTGCCATCTTCCCAACCAAATAAACATGAGTTGATTCTGTGCATCGTCTCAGTCATGATGTAAATATACACAACTGACTCCATCTTCATTCTCGGGCCTGCTGCATGCAGATGCTGATTATGAATACTAATCAATTACATGCTGCCACTGAATGTGTGTCTTTTCTAAATTAATTTACATTGCATCGCTAAAGATTCCACATCCATTCTAGGCATTGTCATTTTCCAATATCAGATCCTTTGTGCATGCACAGTAAAATTATGTTTAATGTATACTTTCAACTCCAAACATGTACATTTGCAGCCAAGTCTAAATCAGATGTTAATATCAGATCACTCATGACTTCGATTGAGGTGTAAAAATGCCTTTTTAAAAAAGTGTACAGTATTAGTTCCCTTGTCCACATATTGCAAAGAATTCTAATTACATCCTGATTTGCTTAGTTGTTTCTGCGAGATAGAAAAAAAAGTTATGTTGATATCATTGGGTGAAACTGGGCTGAATTACCAACGGGAGCTGAATTAATGAATTAATCATTAAACCAAAGCACTGCAGTGTTCATGTTAATTCATTTTTCCCCTTGGTAATTTTTACCATGGCTGCTCTGATAGTTTGTTTTTAAAGCAGTTTTCAAAATTAATCCAACATTTGTCAGTGGTAGCATTCTCACCTCTAACTCAGAAGGCCATGCGTTCAAGCCCCACTCCAGGACTTGAGCACATATCTCGGCTGATCTACATTGCGGCACTGGAGGAACACTGAACTGTTGGAGGTGCCATTTTTCAGGTGAGTTCACGGTCCTGTCTGGCCTCTCGGATGTAAAAGATCCCATGGCCAATGTTCCCTTTTAAGCTGTGCGGCTGTCTGGAGCTCTCGTGCAGGCCGCTTGCCGGCTTTAAAATAGGAAAAACCCGGGCACCTGAGGAAATTTGAATGTGCAGCGCAGCCTGTTAAAATAGCCACACAAAGAAAGATTAAAGCGTACATTCCCTGTGGCACTATTCAAAGAAGAGCAGGAGAGTCCTCAGTGTCCTGGCCAACATTTTTCCTTTTAACCAATGCAACTAAAATGGTTTAATGAGTCACTTGTGGGACCTTGCAAATTGACTTCCACGTTTTCCTACATTTTACAACATTGATTGCATTTCAAAAGTAATTAATTGACTGCGAAGCACTTTGGGATATCCAGCAGTTGTAAAAGGTGCTATATAAATGCACCTTTTTTCTTTTTTTAAGGAGTAATACTCCTTGAGACATTATTTGTTGAAATATTGCTAATGCTAAATATTTCCTTTCTCACAGGTTGAAGATTGTAAAAATATCATTTAAATGCAAACAGTTCTTCATTCAACTTAGAAGAGAATTGGTAAGTAACCTCTTTGTACTTTGTACTGTATCTAGCCTGAAATGGCTTCAAGGAGGAATCAAAGATGAGTAGTAGATCTTAATGTGTGTTACTGATTACCCTGTGCACACTTGAATACAAATCTGTGTGTAGTCATATATTGCGTTATACTTCAAACTGGTTTAGAACTGCTTTGTGAGTTTTAATGCTCACTAGACGTCCAATAGCTAAATGGATGTAAATGTGAGCATTTGAGGGGGACATATGGCCCTCAATACTATGCATGAAACGAAGCTATGCAAAAACATTGGACAGGATGCAGTTATAATGCCTTGTGCATCATGATAAGAGACTCCTTACACACTAGGTGCCATGTAGTCGTCTTGGAGAGGCGAAATAACAGATCAAAAACTCAAATAGGGAAAAGAAAGCCCCCCTCCAATCTCTAGGTAATCAACATGAGTCCAGGGCATCACATTGACCATGATTTATTATTTGATCATCATAGGCAATCCCTCGGGGTCGAGGAAGACTTGCTTCCACTCTTAGCATGAGTTCTTAGGTGGCTGTACAGTCCAATACGAGAACCACAGTTTCTGTCACAGGTGGGACAGATAGCCGTTGAGGGAAAAGGTGGGCAGGGAGCCTGGTTCGCCGCACGCTCCTTCTGCCTGCGCTTGATTTCTGCATGTTCTCGGCGACGATACTCGAAGAGCTCAGCGCCCTCCTGAATGCACTTCCTCCACTTCGGGTGGTCTATGGCCAAGGACTCCCAGGTATCATTGGGGATGTCGCACTTTATCAGGGAGGCTTTGAGGGTATCCTTGTAATGTTTCCTCTGCCCGCCTTTGGCTCGTTTGCTGTGGACGAGTTCAGAGTAGAGCGCTTGCTTTGGGAGTCTCGTGTCTGGCATGTGAACTATGTGGCCTGCCCAGCGGAGCTGATCAAGTGTTGTCAGTGCTTCAATGCTGCGGATGTTGGCCTGGACGAGGACGCTAATGTTTGTGCGTCAGTCCTCCCAGGGGATTTGCAGGATCTTGCAGAGACATCGCTGGTGGTATTTCTCCAGCGACTTGAGGTGTCTTGCTGTACATGGTCCATGTTTCTGAGCCATACAGGAGGGTGGGTATTACTACAGCCCTGTAGACCATGAGTTTGGTGACAGTTTTGAGGGACTGTTCTTCAAACACACTTCCTCGGGCAGCCGAAGGCTGCACTGGCGCACTGGAGGTGATGTTGAATCTCATCAATGCCTGCTCTTGTTGATGGGAGGCTCCTGAGATGGGGGAAGTGGTCCACCTTGTACAGGGCCACGCCATGGATCTTGATGTTTGGGGGGGCAGTGCTGTGCGGCAAGGTCAGGCTGGTGTAGGACCTTTGTCTTACTAATGTTTAGTGGAAGGCCCATGCTTTCATACACCTCGGTAAAAACGTCGACTATGTCCTGGAGTTCAGCCTCTCTGTGCACAGACGCAGGCGTCGTCCGCGTACTGTAGCTCGACGAACCACTGGGAAAGTCGTCGCTAGAGTCGTCCTCAATCGTCTTCTCCCCGTGGCCGAGGAGCTTCTCCCAGAGTTGCAGTGCGGATTTCGTCCCCTCTGGGACACAACGGACATGATTTTTGCAGCAAGGCAGCTGCAGGAAAAATGCAGGGAGCAGCGCCAGCCCTGATACATGGCTGCCTTTGACTTTACAAAAGCCTTTAACACTGTCAACCGCGATGGTCTATGGCGCGTCCTCCTCCGTTTCGGATGCCCCCAAAAGTATGTCGCCATACTCCGCCTGTTCCACGGCAACATTCAAGCCGTGATCCTTAACAACGGATCCATCACAGACCCAATTTTTGTCCGGACCAGGGTCAAGCAGGGCTTCGTCATTGCCCCAACCCTCTTCTCAATCTTCCTCGCTGCCATGCTCCACCTCACAGTTGATAAGCTCCCCGCTGGAGTGGAGCTAAACTACAGAACCAGTGGGAAGCTGTTCAACCTTCGCCGTCTCCAGGCCAAGTCCAAGACCACTCCAACCTCTGTCGTCGAGCTACAGTATTATTTGATACCTACCTCTTGTATGATGCAATCTCTGCCCCAGACAGGAACGGATCCACATTAGTCTTGAAGGAATACATTTAATCAACATTATCGGCACAAGTCAGCAACTTATTCCATAGCTCTTTCATGCTATTCTCTGGGAGAAAAACCACCGGGTAACATCTAACCTATTCCTTCCTTTGCAAAATTGATGCGCGGAAACCCTGGTCCTCCCCAAACTGCCTCATTGTGTGTGCGCTGAAAAATTGTCAATCTCGTTCTTTCAATTTTTTTATAGACTTCAGTCAAACTTCCCCTGAGTTTACGCTTCTCTAGTATATGGACCCAGCATTTTAAGCCTATCTGGGGCGTGAAGGTGTTTTAACCTGTGAATCATTCTCAGATTCTTCTGAAACTTATCCAAAGCCTCACTATCACCCACCATATGAGGGGACCAAAACTGGACACCGTGTTCTAAATGAGTCTTAGCCAAGGTATAGAAATGAATAATCTTGGACATTAGAAAACATACGTATGGCCTGGGTTTTTTGCTTGCCAAGTCTGTACTATTCTACTCATTCACTTTAATGGACAGAAAATCTGAGTGTAGAAGCAGAAAACCCTGACCAATATGTCCAAAATACACGTAAGTGGAACACCTAGCTATTTGAGGGTATGACTTAAATTAATAAAATGAGTTTGAATATCAATTATGGGCTTTGTGTGTTGTCTTGCTAAAAGATGAGGTATTTAACCTTTCACTTTCAATTATTTATACTGCTGTTGTGCAGTTGACTGCACAAACCAGACTCCGTATTGATGGGCAGTAGAGAAGTGATTTAGGAGGCACACAAGAAGAATTGATGTGTAATATGAGATACCAAACTACAGAAAACAAAATGCAAGATACTTTATCCATGTATACACTTGAAGAATTGTATCTCTGCAAATTGAATATTTGTGTAGCTGAATGCATCATACAAGAGCATTATTTTCGGGCAGAGTTTTAGTACTGTTGGGCTGTGTGTATGTTTGTTGGTGTTATTTGTATTGTGCTTTAAAGTGGTTCACAACATTTTTGGCAAC
Source organism: Pristiophorus japonicus (assembly GCF_044704955.1). NCBI lineage: Eukaryota > Metazoa > Chordata > Chondrichthyes > Pristiophoridae > Pristiophorus > Pristiophorus japonicus. Next base: position 38,052,484 of record NC_091979.1, read on the forward strand.
CTTGATTTGAAGTGGGTAAAACTAAAATGCACTTGTTTACACTGAACAAACCCACTTTGGCACCAATTTTGCTACTTGAATGCTAAGACCATTTACAGGTTGACCCACTCTTATCCGGCACACTCTTGTCCGGCACCATTCATGGTGCATGAGCATTTAATTTTTTTTCGTACTCCAATATTCTCTGCTCTCCTGAAGACGGAGACTCCTTCCTCGGTCTGATTCTGAAGGCACTGATTGCCTAAGTGACCTTGAGGGTAGGTATTAAAGTTGGTTGGGGGGGGGGGGGAGGGGAAGAGAGAGAGAGAGGTTCATATATATATATATGTTAAGTTATTTTATTTCCTGCTGCTGTCGACGCTCCCTCTGGGGGCTGGCCGTGTCCTCGGGCTGGCCGCTCCTCCCCCTCCCCTCCCCACTACCCTTGGCGCTCTGCCAAACAAAAAGAAAATACCTCCATTACTTGGAGATCGTGGTGATGGGGGGGGTGGGCAGTGGATCACGGGGTCAGGGATATCTGTATCGGGGCTGGCTGGTTGGGGGCTGGCAGTTGTAAAAGCCGGTAGAACATGTGACCTCCCCTCGTCCAGCAAAATCCCTTATCCGGCACAGGCCAGGTCCTGAGAGTCGGATAAGGGAGGTTCAACCTGTAATTGTATTAAGAGTACATTAACTGTAAAATTCGTGTTTGGCATGATTATTTGATCAAATGTTGCAAAAGCTTTTTAAGTGTTGCCATTTTCTGGTTCTAGTTGGTGACTAGAGAAATATGATGGCTCTGCAAATGTTAGTCTTCCGAAATAATTGCTGTACCGTATAGAATGGAAGCAATCTTAAAAATATATATTTCTGCTAATTGCAATTAAATATTTCTGGCAGCAGTAACAGTCTTTTTTGATTCCTTAATGAATTGGAGAGAATTTTCCCCTTGTGCCTTGTACTACATTGTTGAGTAGTAGGTCTGTGATGCTCAAACTGGAGGTTCTCCACGTATGCTCCAAATCTCAGTTGGAAAATTAAAATAGCTCACATGGCATTGCTGAACTGCAATCATTTCCAGGGCCCAGTCTCTGTCAAAAGGTTGTATGCACCTAGAAGAATTGAAGACTGGGAAGAAATTGCATGAAAAATAGGGTAAAATAAAATGTTTTATTTAAACCAATTTATCTGATCAAATCCCAGTTGGAATAGTGAACGATACTGTGCATGATTTGATTTTGAAGAACAATTCAGTATCAAGCCCCACTGAGTCACTAGATGGCATTGTGCCTTTATCAAAACAATAACCAAATTCTTGAAATATCTTGCTGAGTGAGATTTGTTCACCTTGTGTTGTCATGTGCAGGGTGATGCATCATTATGTAATCTATAAATGGGAATAGCCATCAGCCAATTTAAGTTGTACGACATTCTAGCCTGTAGATGAAGGCTGCGCTCTGAGACTAAAATCTATAGCACTGCTCAACTTTAATGTGTTATAACCAGAAACTCGGCAAATCTTATTTTACAATTAGAGCTAATACATGTCCAACACCAGTAATTTCTTGTGAAATTCAATCACTTAATAATGAATATTGCAGATTTAAGATAATTTGGTAACTGTTGATGACCATTGTATTTTGATAGAACATTAATTTTGCTCTGTGATCTATTGAATTGTTTTCTAATCTAATAGTTTATACATCATTATAATTGAAACATGATGTTTCACGCGGGGCTATTATCAGTAATTGATTGGCATGCACTAGTGTCGGAATTATGAGCTGTGCATGTTAATACACTGATGGTGAGGCCTTGCTTGCTTGGCCTGTGTCCTATGAATATGATGCTGAATTGGCAGCAGTTGTAATGGATCTGTTGTAATTTGTTCTATACAAATCCACACACCAAGATCTATGTTGGTGACGTACTTAGTTTGGTGAGATTTATAGTTTTTCTTTTAAAAGGTAGTCCTTGAAGAAATTCTACAATCATTTTCTTTAAAACGCTTATTTTTTACAAAGCATCATGCAAATTGTGACCAGATATGACTACATCTGCAGAGTATGATCTGACCAATTTAAAATTTTAATCATCTTTAGATTTTGTTCAATAATGCTATTGCATGCCTAAAGTATTATAGTTTTTTTTTTACAAAGCAAAGTATGGGAATGAATACCAAAAACTATAAGCACATCCCTAGATAAAGTACAGCACTTAGTACTGAAACAATTCAATTTTAATATTTTAATGTCCCTGTGTTGGCCCATTTCAAAGGGCTAACTGTACTTGAGTGATTGCTGGGTGTATATCCCTCTGTAATCTATTTAAAGACTCCGCATATGTAATGCCAGTTTTTTGGGGCAGAGGCATTCGAATCTGGCAAGCACTCTGAGAAGAGATGGACAGAAAGCCGATAGACAATCTTTGGTCATAGAGAGTGCATCAACAAATCTATTTTCTAGAACAAGCATGCTGCCATGGATCAATCCCCTATCGTGTTGGATCCACATGTTCACTACTTTGTGTAACCTTTTTATTCACTTCAAACGATCTCTGGAACTAAGCATTTCATTTCAGAGATAGAGATTATTTTTATTTTTATTCGTTCATGGGATGTGGATGTCGCTGGTGAGGCCAGTATTTATTGCCTAATTGCCCTCGAGAAGATGGTGTACTGGAACAGCTTGGCTAAAGGCACGGCTAGTTCTGGAGCTCAAGTCTTCAGCACGACAGCCGAGATGCTGCAGTCCATGTGGTGAAGGTCTCCTCTCTGCTGTTAGGGAGGGAGTTCCAGGATTTTGACCCAGCGACGACGATATATTTCCAAGTCAGGATGGGGTATGACTTGGAGGAGAACATGAATGCTGGAAATACACAGCAGGTTCATCAGTATTTCGTGATATCAAGAAACAGCTGAGTGCACTGGATACAGAAAAGGCTATGGGCCCTGACAACATATCAGCTGTCATGCTGAAGACTTGTGCTCCAGAACTGCGCCTCTAACCAAGCTGTTCCAGTATAGCTACAACACTTGCATCTATCCAACAATGTGGAAAACTGCCCTAGTATGTCCTGTCCACAAAAAGCAGGACAAATCCAATCCGGCCAATGACCGCCCCATCAATCTACTCAATCAACAACAAAGTGATGGAAGGTGTCGTCGACAGTGCTATCAAATATCACTTATTCACCAATAACCTGCTCACCAATGCTCAGTTTGGGTTCCGCCAGGACCACTCAACTCCAGACCTCATTACAGCTTTGATCCAAACATGGACAAAAGAGCTGAATTGGTGAGGTGAGAGTGACTGCCCTTGACATCAAGGCAGCATTTGACCAAGTGTGGCACCAAGGAGCCCCAGTAAAACTGAAGTTAATGGGAATCAAAGGGGAAAACTCTTGACTGGCTGGAGTCATACCTAGCACGAAGGAAGATGGTTGGAGGTCAATCATCACGGCCCTCGGACATTGCTGCAGGAGTTTCTCAGGGCAGTGTCCTAGACCCAGTCATCTTCAGATGCTTCATCAAGGTCAGAAGTGGGGATGTTCGCTGATGACTGTACGGTGTTCAGTGCTATTCACAACTCCTCAAATAATGAAGCAGTCCATGCCTGCATGCAGCAAGACCTGGGATGCCATTCAGGCTTGGGCTGATAAGTGGCAAGTAACATTCGTGCCAGGTAATGACTATCCAACAAGCAGGAATCTAACCATTGCCAAATCCCCCACCATCAACATCCATTGACCAGAAACTTAACTGGACCAGCCACATAAATACTGTGGCAACAAGAGCAGGTCAGAGGCTGTGTATTTCACAGCTTGTACCTTCCCCAAAGCCTTTCCACCATCTACAAGGCACAAGTCAGGAGTGTGATGGAATATTCTTCACTTGCCTAGATGAGTGCAGCTCCAACAACACTCGAAGCTCGACATCATCCAGGACAAAGCAGCATGCTTGATTGGCACTCCCTCCATCACCGGCATACCGTGGCTGCAGTGTGTACCATCTATAAGATGCACTGCAGTAGCTCGCCAAGACGACTTCGGCAGCAACTCCCAATCCCGCAACCTCTAACACCTGGAAGGACAAGGGCAGCAGGTGCATGGGAACACCACCACCTCCACGTCCCTCCAAGAGTCTCTCCATCCTGACTTGGAGTTTATTGCTGTTCCTTCATTGTCGCTGGGTCAAAGTCCTGGAAATTCTCTTTCTTGCCCACCCCCCCTTAACAGCACTGTGGGAGTACCTTCACCACACGGACTGCAGTGGTTCAAGAAGGCGGCTCATCATCTCACAAGCAATTGGGGTGGGCAATAAATGCTGGCCTTGCCAGTGATACCCGCATCCCATGAATTAATTTTTTTTTAAGTATTTGCAAGAGACGGGTCAACATGTTGGCTGCAAGTTTCCTTTTAGTTAATTACAGCTAGCTAGACGGATGCTAATAAGCTTGAAGTTACTAAAGGAAAAGTACTTGCTTCCGAGGTAAACTTAACGACAGCTTCCGATGTGCTGGTCATTATCCTGGCCCCGTATCCCTCAATTCCCCACGCCCTCGTGTGCATCAAGCAAATAGCCTTGATACATTTAAAGGGGATGCTTGAAGCAGACAGGAGCGAGAAGGGAATAATGGGCATGGGGACAGGATGGGAAAAGGTGATTAGAGTGGGAGGAGGTTTGTGTGAAATGTAAACTTGCGATGATCAGTTGGGCCAAAAGACCGGTTTCACTGTTGGAGATGCTATGTAATTAGCTGCTTTAATATTGTTTGATGATGCACTGGTTGCTGATAGTGGGACTCGAGCAACACCAAAGTAAACCTGCCATATTCCCTGAAGCTGATGGGTCTTGCTGGTGGCCAGCCTGAGCCAATCGAACATGTTTACTTTAAGGTAGATGCCGACTGCACAAGACCAGTGCATTGGGAGCTGCTGGCACTAACACACTAAATCAATAAACTAGCTAATGTTGGGTTCTAGCCTTGTCCAGCATTATAGCCATGAGATTGGAGAATCTTAATGTTAAGGTGTTTTGCATTCTACACTGATGCCTGAAGTATACATTTATGAATACTTTTCAATTGATCTGTGCTCAAAACCCCAGAGTACTAATACTTTATTTGAGAGGGAGTGTAATTGGCCATTTACTACACAACTTTGTTGACTAATCATATTGCATCAGTGGAACTTTGTAAAAGAAAATTAAACACGTCTTTTCGGTTTCATGACATTGCTAACCAAACTGAACAGAGATGCTAAAGAAATATTTGTACTTGGTCACTTAACATTCTTAACTTTTTCCCTATCAGCATGACTCAAGAGAAACATTACTAGGGTTTAATATGGGGAACTACCGAGCTTGTAAGAATTTGTGGAAGGCTTGTGTGGAGCATCATACATTCTTCCGGCTAGAAAGACCAGTACCTCCACAGAAGAACTTTTTTGCACATTACTTTACATTGGGGTCAAAGTTCCGATACTGGTAAGTGCTAAAGATTTGTCACTTTTATTAGTTACAGGCAAAGCCATTAAGTTATACAGTAACGTGCAATGATTTTAGCTTTTATTTGGATTCACCATTTTTCAATTCATGAAACATATTGTTACGGTTTTTATTGCACAATAAAGCTTACTGGCAAAGCCTCTTGTCAGGTTATGGTCTTGCCTGGAGATATTTGCTGAAGCAAGTATTTCTTTATACTAATCAATGCTTTTAATTTCTTTGGGGTAGCTCAGCTCTTATTGCAACAGGTTGGGATCCTAATTGATTTTTTTGTGCTACATTTTTTTTTTAAATGGCGCTTCCTTTGCCACTCAAAAACCTGACCGGTCACACACACCAACTATAAAGCACGGTTCTCTTGTGGCTTAAATATTTTACAACTGTGTTCTCTCCTACACTTGCATCTAAATTTGTGCCCATGAACTTCAGTAAGACTGTTGAGAAGTTCAGAATTCCCTGCTGTATCAAGCAGTATGACTGCGCTGGGTGATGCAATCTTGTGTTTTATCAGCAAGCAATTGCTCCTTTCATGTCAGTATCTTGGATATCAAGGGATATGGGGATAGTGCAAGAAAGTAACGTTGAAGTCGATCATCAGCCAGGGGTACTGAGGTTGCATGTTCAGCCATGAACTCATTGAATGGCGGTGCAGGTTCGAATGGCCTACTCCTGCACCTATTTTCTATGTTTCTATGATATTGAATGGCAGAGCAGGCTCGAGGCAAGAATGATATACTCCTGCTCCTAATTCTTATGTTATGTTCTTAGCAAACCCAATCCAAGAAACTACATTGTGCATTTTTAGCATCTGACCATCTCAACATTTTATTTATGTCACAGTTGAACCCCTATATTAAAAGTTGTAGTTGTCCACTGCTGATAACCTTTGCTCCCCAAATTATAATGAACTAAGATATCCGTGTCTCAAGTTTTCAATTTGTATCTAATTGGATGATATTTTAACATTGACCAGTGTGTTGAATTATAAAAAAATTAAACCTTCCCACATAAACAGATGAACAAATACAATAGGCAGTGTTACGAGCAATGATGGCGCATCTGCATACTGGGATGTGGGGGGAGAGGGGAGAAAGGGAAGGGAAAGATTATGAAATCTGGATGCAAAATGTATAACAGCAGCAACAGCTTTGTTGCACTATAAGGGTAAGTTTTTAAATTATTCTTGTTTAATATAAACCCAAATTCCCAAAATAACAAAAGATTTTGGAATTGGTGGAGTGCCTGTTGCTGATTAATTGTTACAGAAACTATTACATTTTGAAAATGTCTATCCAAGTTTGTTTTCCAAATCATGCAATCATAGAAATTTATGGCACAGAAGGAGGCCATTCGACCCATGTCTGCTCCGGCTGAAAAAGAGCTAGTCAGCCAATTCCCACCTTTCAACTCTTGGTCTGTAGTCTTGTAGGTTACGGCACTTCAAGTGCATATCCAAGTACTTTTTAAATGTGATGAGCATTTCTGCCTCTACCACTCTTTCAGGCAGTGAGTTCCAGACCTCCTCACCACCCTCTGGGTGGAAGTCAATTAGTACTGCAAATTGCTCCACATGGTAGGAAACTAACTTTTATCTACTATTGGATCCAAGCTAGTGTTTAAACTTTCCATATATTCTATCAGTTCACAACCCAGTCTTCCATAAATTTTTACTGCATAATTTTACTGCAACTCAAATGTTAGATTGAAATATCCAGAGCTTTGTGGAGCAAAGCAGATCCTGAGAGAGGCCAACAGTATAGTCATGGTACAGATGCAACGTCGAGAATCTGGAATCCGGACCCACTGACACTACCCACCTCAGGCTAACGCCTACGACCTTGGGCCTCGCCTCTCCGCCGCTGCCCTTACCTCGGGGCCTCCTCGCCAGCTCACCCGAACACCACCTGGACGGACAGCTCCTCGGTGGGGACCCATCTCCCCGCCTCTTTTCTCCCCCCGCCCCCCCCCCCCCCCCCGACTTTGGCGTTCCGAAATCCGAAAATACCTGAATCTGGGCTCTGATTTCTGGATTCGTGACGATCGAAAGCCCGGGAATCCAGAATGGCCTCGGTCCCACTGTACTTGTGTCACTATTTAGTACTAAGTGCAATTCTTCTGCATACTGTTGACATGAATGTTTAGAAGTGGGACATTGTAAAATTCGTAAGTGCATCTTGCGTTTTCTTCTGGTATGACTAAGTTACAATAAAACTTGGAACATTAAAGCTTTGTCACAGCATTGTATTTTGAAGTGAGTTCAGTATATTAAGAAAAAATTGAATTTGATTTTTGTTTGCAGTGGGAGGACAGAAGTCCAGTCTGTGCAATATGGAAAAGAGAAAGCAAACAAAGACAGGGTATTTGCAAGGTATGATGTGACGTTTATTATTGTTTGTAATGGAATTTGGTTTTATTAAATAACGGAATGCTTATTAAATATTGGCATTGTAAGAGATCTGCATAAAAAAATATGTAATTGCTGCATAATTCGGATAATACTGTGCTGATGTCTGCATTAGAAATCTTTTGCATGGATTTGCTTATTTTATTTGGTAAAATGACAATCTAGTCAGTTGGTATGCCTGCTTTTCTTTTTTTTGTTACTGGAGATTAAATGGCCTGTGGTTCTTTTGCAAGCACATTTTTCAAATGAGCTAAAAATTCCTGGTTACAAAATCTTCAGAAGAGATAGTGGTCCAAAAAGCCGTGATACAAAAGGATGATATGGGAAATGATGCAAAAGCTGAATAGATTCTGTTAGAGCCTATTTCCATCTCTGGAATATTGCCTGTCACCGCCCCTGCCTCAGCTCATCTGCTGCTGAGACCTTCATTCATGTCTTTGTTACCTTGAGCCTCGACTATTTCAGCGCAGTCCTGGCCAGCCTAAAACATTCTACCATCCTTGAGGTTATCCAAAACTCTGCTGCCCTAAGTTGCACCATGTCCCGCTCATCCATCACCCCTGTGCGCTGACCTAAATTGACTCCGGGTTAAGCAACGCCTCAATTTTTAAAATTCTCATCCTTGTTTTCAAATCCCTCCATGGCCTCACCCTTCCCTATCTCTAATTTCCTTCAGTCCCACCAACCGTCCGAGGTATCTTCGCTCCTCTAATTCTGATCTCTTGAGCATTCCCGATTTATAATTGTTCTGGGGGAGGTGGGACCAGTACAAACCGGACAGTCTGCACCTGGGCAGGACCGGAACCAATGTCCTCGGCGGAATGTTTGCTAGTGTTGTTGGGGAGGAGTTAAACTAATATGACAGGGGTTGGGAACCTATGCAGAGAGACAGAGGGAAATAAAATGGGGGCAGAAGCAAAAGATATAAAAAGAAAAGTAAAAGTGGAGAGCAGAGAAACCCAAGGCAAAAAGGGCCACATTAGAGCAAAATTCTAAAAGAGCAAAGTGTGTTTAAAAAGTCAAGCATGCAGACTCTGTGCCTCAATGCAAGGAGTATTCGGAATAAGGTGGACGAATTAACTGCGCAGATAGCAGTTAACAGATATGATGTAATTGGCATGACCGAGACATGGCTCCAGGGTGACCAAGGCTGGGAACTCAACATCCAGGGGTATTCAACATTTAGGAACGATGGACAGAAAGGAAAAGGAGGTGGGGTGGCATTGCTGGTTAAAGAGGAAATTAATGCAATCGTAAGAAAGGACATTAACTTGGATGATGTGGAATCTGTATGAGTGGAGCTATGGAATACCAAAGGGCAGAAAACGCTAGTGGGAGTAGTGTACAGACCACCAAACAGTAGTAGTGAGGTTGGGGATAGCATTAAACAAGAAATTAGGGATGCGTGCAATAAAGGTACAGCAGTTACCATGGGTGACGTTAATCTACATATTGATTGGGCTCACCAAACTGGTAGCAATGCGGTGGAGGAGGATTTCCTGGAGTGTATTAGGGATGGTTTTCTAGACCAAAGTGTTGAGGAACCAACTAGAGGGCTAGCCATCCTAGACTGGGTGATGTGTAATAAGAAAGGACTCATTAGCAATTTTGTGCGTGGCACCTTGGAGAAGAGTGACCATAATATGGTAGAATTCTTTATTAAGCTGGAGAGTGACAGTTAATTCAGAGACTAGGGTCCTGAACTTAAGGAAAGGTAACTTCGATGGTATGAGATGTGAATTGGCTAGAATACACTGGCGAGTGATACTTAAAGGGTTGACGGTGGATAGGCAATGGCAAACATTTAAAGATCACATGGATGTACTTCAACAATTGTACATCCTTGTCTGGAGTAAAAAATAAAACTGGGAAGGTGGCTCAACCGTGGCTAACAAGCGAAGTTAGGATAGTGTTAAATCCAAGGAAGAGGCATATAAATTGGCCAGAAAAAGCAGCAAACCTGAGGAGGAGGACAAAAGGTTTAATTAGGAGGGGGAAAATAGAGTATGAGAGGATGCTTGCTGGGAACATAAAATCTGACTGCAAAAGCTTCTATAGATATGTGAAGAGAAAAAGATTAATGAAAACAAACGTAGGTCCCTTACAGTCAGATTCAGGTGAATTTATAATGGGGAACAAAGAAATGACGGACCAGTTAAACAAATACCTTCCGGAAATATTAGGGAACCAAGGGTCTCGTGAGAGGGAGGAACTAAAGGAAATCCTTATTAGGCAGGAAATTGTGTTAGGGAAATTGATGGGATTGAAGGCCGATAAATCCCCGGGGCCTGATAGTCTGCATCCCAGAGTATTTAAGGAGGTAGCCCTAGAAATAGTGGATGCATTGATGATGATCGACTCTGGATCGGTTCCTATGGACTGGAGGGTAGCTAATGTAACACCACTTTTTAAGAAAGGAGGGAGAGAGAAAATGGGTAATTAGAGACCGGTTAACCTGACATCAGTAGTGAGGAAAATGTTGGAATCAATTATTAAAGATGAAATAGCAGCACATTTGGAAAGCAGTGACTGGATCGGTCCAAGTCAGCATGGATTTATGAAAGGGGAATCATGCTTGACAAATCTTCCAGAATATTTTGAGGATATAACTGGTAGAGTGGACAAGGGAGAACCAGTGGATGTGGTGTATTTGGACTTTCAAAAGGCTTTTGACAAGGTCCCACACAAGAGATTGGTGTGCAAAATTAAAGCACGTGGTATTGGGGGTAATGTACTGACGTGGATAGAAAACTGGTTGGCAGACAGGAAGCAGAGAGTTGGGATAAACGGGTCCTTTTCAGAATGGCAGGTAGTGACTAGTGGGGTGCTGCAGGGCTTAGTGCTGGGACCCCAGCTATTTACAATATAAATTAATGATTTGGATGAGGGAATTGAGTGTAATATCTCCAAGTTTGCAGATGACACTAAGCTGGGTGGCGGTGTGAGCTTTGAGGAGGATGCTAAGAGGCTGCAGGGTGACTTGGATAGGTTAGCTGAGTGGGCAAACGCATGGCAGATGCAGGATAATGTGGATAAATGTGAGGTTATCCACTTTGGTGGCAAAAACACGAAGGCAGAATATTATCTGAATGGCGGCAGATTAGGAAAAGGGGAGGTGCAGCGAGACCTGGGTGTCATGGTACATCAGTCATTGAAAGTTGACATGCAGGTACAGCAGGCGGTGAAGAAGGCAAATGGGGATTTGAGTATAGGAGCAGGGAGGTCTTACTGCAGTTGTACAGAGCCTTAGTGAGGCCTCACCTGGAATATTGTGTTCAGTTTTGGTCCCTTAATCTGAGGAAGGGTGTTCTTGCTATTGAGGGAGTGCAGCGAAGGTTCACCCGACTGATTCTTGGGATGGCAGGACTGACCTATGAGGAGAGACTGGATCGACTGGGCCTGTATTCACTGGAGTTTAGAAGGATGAGGGGGGATCTCATCGAAACATTTTAAATTCTGACGGGACTGGACAGGTTAGATGCAGGAAGAATGCTCCCGATGTTGGGGAAGTCCAGAACTAGGGAACATAGTCTAAGGATAAGGGGTAAGCCATTTAGGACTGAGATGAGGAGAAACTTCTTCACTCAGAGTTGTTAACCGGTGGAATTCCCTACCGCAGAGAGTTGTAGATGCCAGTTCATTGGATATATTCAAAAGGGAGCTAGATGTGGCCCTTACGGCTAATGAGATCAAGGGAAATGGAGAGAAAGCAGGAAAGGGGTACTGAGGTGAATGATCAGCCATGATCTTATTGAATGGTGGTGCAGGCTCAAAGGGTCGAATGGCCTATTCCTGCACTTATTTTCTATTTCTATGTTCAACCATTGGTGGCCATGCCTTCAGCTGCCTAGGGCCTAGGCTCTGGAATTACCTCCTTAAATCTCTCCGCCTCTCTACCTCACTATCATCCTCCAAGACACTCCTTAAAATCTACCTCTGACCAAGCTTGTGGTCATCTGCCCTAATATCTCCCAATGTGACTCGGTGTCAAATTTTGTTTTATAATGCTCCTGTGCAGCGCCTTGGGACGTTTTACTATAAATACAAGTTGTTGAGTTAAAGAATTAGAATGGAGATGTTGCTCTACTGGGTGTGTGTTCTGTACCTCTGAACAAAGGAGACGGAGGAAGGGATGTGTAGACAAATTAGAGGCAAATCTAGAAGAAACTGGTCTGTACAAATGGGTGACTTTAATAATTGAACATGGACATAGGTGAAAGCAATGTAAGTTACTAAAAGGGAGGAGTTTCTATAATCTGTGGGGGCATCACATCTGTCCTCTCATGACATTCACATGCACACTCTACAGCTGGCTGGAAAGCAGTCAACAGCTGAAATCCTGGCTGACTTTTTCACCTCCCTAACCTGAATGCCAACCAAGAAGTCAACCTGAACCATTCCCAGTCTATATGGCACACTGCTGCACAAGGAGGTGCATTAAACCACAGAGTCATCAGAGCATCCCTCAGAAGTTCCTATTAATACTCCCAAAGTCTGCTAAACAACAGAAAGGAGAGGGGGAAGGATGTGTCAATAAATTGCAAAAATTGGGCCAAAGTTACGTCTTTAATTATCTAGAGATAGACGAGTGAAATCAATGTAAGTGGAAAGATGGGGTCGGTTTCTATAATGTCAGGATTGCTTTCTAGATCAGTTATTATCATAGGCAGTCCCTCGAACCGAGGATGACTTGCTTCCATGTCAAAATGTTCACAGGTGTTTCAATGATGGACCTAACATTCTAGGTCCGGACTAAATACTGAAGGGTGGAAGATGCCTGTGCTTGAATTTTTTTTAACATGTGGTGACCGTTGCACATCAGCCACCACACGGGCTTGACAGAGCTAGGTCTTGGTCCAGTAGCAAGGATTAATCAAGACGACTGGAGACCTGCTCTGCCGCACAGACCAAGTGCGCGCACATATCGCAGTGTGTGGGCTGGCCCGTGCGGCCCCGAACTCTCGCCTCTCCTGGGCCCCGATCACATCCCTCTTCAGTCTCTTGCCACTCCTGATGTACCTGCCCATGCTCCAATCACCGACCTGGAACTTGGTGACGTCCCTTTTCACTGCCGTTGCTCTCCTGCTCTACACGTGCTGCTCCTTGGAGTAGTATGCTGCTCCTTCTGCTCCCTGTCCTGCTCCCATGGTGCTCGCAGGCCGAGGGCCGCACAGATTGCTGGGCTAGACTGCCACGCTGCTCCTTCTGCTTCCCGGCCTGCTCTGATGGTGCAGTGCAGTATGTGATAACTTGTCTGCAGATGGGCGTTTGTGGCCTTGGTAAAAGGCCAAGCAAACATAAAACTAGGCCTGAGGGGATTGCCAAAGCCATATGGCCTCACAAACCATAATCTAAGAGGTCTGAAGGCATGGGCAGGAAGTCGTGTGTGTGTCTGTCTGCAGCACTGGCAGCACTTCCCTGTTTTGGAGTAGTTCAGTTTCTATTCTGAAATCCAGTCAAGTTCTGAGAGATTTTTGACTGATTTTGGAGAGTTTTCCAATGTTCAAAATGTTGGATAGTACTGGAACAGTAAGTTGGGTGAGCCTCTCACCATTGTATTTAAATAATAGCAGAAGAGCTTCCCTTTCTATAACTGCCTTCATGTCTTCAAGACAACTGAAAGCATTTCCAAACCAATGAATTACTTTTGAAGTGTAGTCACTGTTATGTAACCAAACATAACAGACAGTTTGCACACAAGCAGGTCCCATAACCAGCAATGAGCTAAATAACGAGATGAATGTTGGTGAGGACATTTCTCTCCCGCCCCACAGTTCTTCTTGGAATAGTGCCATGGAATGTTTTACATCCACTTCAATTAGAAAAGGGAACTTCAGATTATTGCCTCTTTTCAAAAATGTCAACCCTGACAATGCAGTACTCCCACAGTTTTGTATTTAAGTGTAAGTTATGTGCTAAAGTCTTGGAGTGGGACGTAAGACCATGACCACCTGACTCAGGTGAGAAAGCTACCTCTAAGCCAAGCTGGCACTTAATGCTGGTATACAATAAGGATCTTATCTGGTCAAAATCTTAATGAAGGGACATTATTTATTTATTTCTTATCCATAAGTAAAAAAGGAATTGCCCTGGTTGATACAGGATATCCTAGTTTGTTGAATAAGGAAATGAAAATCATCTCTTCAGTTCCACATCTAGCTAGTTGTAATTTCTGTCAAGTTTGTGCCTTCGTTGAGAGCATTTGCATTTTGTTAAAATGATGAAGAAATGATGCTTGATACCATATTTGTCCTTTAAATTGCATAATTTCAGTGTTGCTATATTTTGATCATTGGCAACCAAATCTGGAAAAAATGTAAATAAACATTTTTATTAAACATAAGGCCCGTAATTTACAGTCAGTGGCAAAACAAAGGTGCTCGCTGCTGGCCTTGAAAGGTGCCCACGGAGATCTCGTGATCTCTGGCGAGAAGTTTGCCTTTTTCGACATTCAATTGATTGCAGCACTCTTTCATGGGGATTCCCAGTGCAGTGCTGCAATGATATCAACAAGCTGTCTAAGCACATTAAAGAATTCTGTCAGGAAATGAAAAGCTGATTTTATCCAGACTTTTTAAAAATGTTAGAAAGTGAAATAAAGATTGGGACTTTCCCATGGGGATAAGGTAGAAGCTGAAAATGAACAATCTTTAAGTTTTAAGTTTTTTTTAATTGACATTTTTATTATAATGGAGAAATTTGACACTTCACACATCAAAGTTAGTTTTTCTGGCCCATAACGTTTGTTTATCAGTCAATATGCTGTCTGGAACAGTAGCGTAGTGGTTATTGTAATCCAGAGGGCTGAACTAATGATCCAGAGAAGCGAGTTCAAATCCCAATTTAAATTCAGTTAATTAAATAAATCTGGAATAAAAAGCTAGAATCACGAACGGAGACCGTGAAAGTATCGGATTGTTGTTAAAAACCCATCTGATTCACTAATGTCCTTACCTGGTCTGGCCTATATGTGACTCCAGACCCACAGCAATGTGCTTGATTCTTAACTGCCTTCTGAAATGGCCCAGCAAGCCACTCGGTTGTACACAACCACTACGAAAACCAATAAGAAAATCAGACAGACCACCTGGCACCAGCTATAACAACAGCACATCCAACCCAGTCGACCCTGTGAAGTCTTGTGCCAGAATTGTGCCACAGACTAGTCTCAGAATCATACCTTGCAGCCAATGTCCCAGGCACCTCCATCATCTTCCACTGGCAGGACAGACCCACCAGAGGTGGTGGCACAGTCGTATATAGTCGAAAGGTCAGCAGTGGGGATGTTCGCTGATGTTCAGTGCCATTCTCGACGACTCATATAATGCATCAGTCCATGCCTGCATGCAGCAAGACCTGGACAACATTCAAGCTTGGGTTGATGAGTGTCAAGTAACATCTGCACCACACAAGTGCCAAGCTGTCACTATCTCTAACAAGCGAGTGTCTAACCACTGCCCCTTGACATTCAACGGTATTACCATCGCCGAATCCCTTACCATCGCCGAATCCCCCACCATCAACACCCTGGCAGTCACCATTTACCATTTTGAGGATGTTTCCAGTAGAGTGGACAAGGGAGAACCAGTTGATGTGGTGTATTTGGACTTTCAGAAGGCTTTCGACAAGGTCCCACACAAGAGATTAATGTGCAAAGTTAAAGCACATGAGATTGGGGGTAGTGTGCTAATGTGGATTGAGAACTGGTTGGCAGACAGGAAGCAAAGAGTAGGAGTAAATGGGTACTTTTCAGGGTGGCAGGCAGTGACTAGTGGGGTACCGCAAGGTTCTGTGCTGGGGTCCCAGCTGTTTACATTGTACATTAATGATTTAGACGAGGAGATTAAATGTAGTATCTCCCAATTTGCAGATGACACTAAGTTGGGTGGCAGTGTGAGCTGCGAGGAGGATGCTATGAGGCTGCAGTCACTTGGATAGGTTAGATGAGTGGGCAAATACATGGCAGATGAAGTATAATGTGGATAAATGTGAGGTTATCCACTTTGGTGGTTAAAAACAGAGACACAGACTATTATCTGAATGATGATAGATTAGGAAAAGGGGAGGTGCAACGAGACCTGGGTGTCATGGTACATCAGTCATTGAAGGTTGGCATGCAGGTACAGCAGGCGGTTAAGAAAGCAAATGGCATGTTGGCCTTCATAGCGAAGGGATTTGAGTACAGGGGCAGGGAGGTGTTGCTACAGTTGTACAGGGCCTTGGTGAGGCCACACCTGGAGTATTGTGTACAGTTTTGGTCTCCTAACTTGAGGAAGGACATTCTTGCTATTGAGGGAGTGCAGCGAAATTCACCAGACTGATTCCCGGGATGGCGGGACTGACATATCAAGAAAGACTGGATCAACTGGGCTTGTATTCACTGGAGTTCAGAAGAATGAGAGGGGATCTCATAGAAACGTTTAATATTCTGACTGGTTTAGACAGGTTAGATGCAGGAAGAATGTTCCCAATGTTGGGGAAGTCCAGAACCAGGGGTCACAGTCTAAGGATCAGGGGTAAGCCATTTAGGACAGAGATGAGGAGAAACTTCTTCACCCAGAGAGTGGTGAACCTGTGGAATTCTCTACCACAGAAAGTTGTTGAGGCCAATTCACTAAATATATTCAAAAAGGAGTTAGATGTAGTCCTTACAAGGGGGATCAAGGGGTATGGCAAGAAAGCAGGAATGGGGTACTGAAGTTGCATGTTCAGCCATGAACTCATTGAATGGCAATGCAGGCTCGAAGAGCCGAATGGCCTACTCCTGCGTCTATTTTCTCTGTTTCTATGTTTACCAGAAACTCAACTGGACCGGCCACACAAATACCATGGCAACAAGAGCAGGTCAGAGGTTGGGTATTCTGCGACGAGTGTCTTACCTCTTGACTCCCCAAAGCACAAGTCTGGCGTGTGATGGAATACTCTCCACTTGCCTGGATGAATGCAGCTCCAACAACACAAGAAGCTCGACACTCTCCAGGACAAAGCAGCCTGCTTGATTGGCACCCCATCCACCACCTTCAGCGTTCACTCACTCCACCTCTGGCCTACCGTGGCTGCAGTGTGTACCATCTACAAGATGCACTGCAGCAACTTGCCAAGGCTTCTTTGGCAGCACTTCCCAAACCTGTGACCTCTACCACCTAGAAGGACATGGGCAGCAGGCGCATGTGAACACTATCATCTGCAAGTTTCCCTCCAAGTTGCACACCATCCTGACTTGGAGATATATCGCTGTTCCTTCATCGTCGCAGGGTCAAAATCCTGGAACTCCCTCTGTAACAGCACTGTGTGGGAATACCCTCACCACACGGACTGCAGCGGTTCAAGAAGGCGGCTCATCGCCCCCTTGAGCGCAATTAGCAATGGGCAATAAATACTGACCTTATAAGCGATACCCTCAACCCATGAACAAAAAAATAAAAAACCCAGTTACACCTATTCAAACATTTAATGGGGTATTTAACATCGCTATTATCATGGAAAATCCTACATTTTCTTCCGACTACACTGATCGTTGGGTGCAAGAGGTGGTGGTCAACAGCGCAGTGAATGACACTGCAACTTCAGGATTTCCACGTTTAGATGCGCAAGTGTTAAATCCTGAAGTTGTAATCCATTTCAGAGCAGTAATGAAGGTGAACGCTGGTAGTTCGCTGTCATTACCCACTGCAAATTCCAGGTCAAAATAGTGGAATAAACCTTTTGTTTTTTCCAATCTAAGATCTGACACACTAATTCACTGCAGCTCAAATTGCAACACACTGAAGCCACTCCAAAAGAAATGAATGAACTATCTTTAAGTGTGGCTTGATTTAGGTTGTGTACAAAATGCTCCTTAAAGAAAACTGCTTTCAGTGAAAGTGTTTAGATGTAAATGTTCACCTTGCAGCTGCCTAGGCCTTGAGCTCTGGAATTCCCTCTTTAAAAACCTCTGCCTCCCCACCTGTGTCTCCTTTTAAGACTCCTTCAAACCCACCTGAGACCAAGTTTTTAGTCACCCCTCATAGGGTCCAAGTTTCCACATGATTTGCACCTGATTTTTAGGAGCAACTGGTGGAGAACGGACTATCTTAGAAATCGCAATTCTCCTCATTTTTTTTTCTGCAGTTCTAGTCAGGTAGAACAGTTCTACTTTGGAACAGAATTTTTTCTTCAAAAGGGGGCGTGTCCGGCCACTGACGCCTGATTTCAAAGTTTCCACAGTGCAAACGTACTCCAAACTAACTTAGAATGGAGCAAAAATCTGTTCTACACATTAAAAAATCAGGCGCAGGTTACAAATTAGGCGTCCAGAATGAGGTGGGGGGGGGGAAAGGAAGTCATTAAATTCTACAATAAATCCTTATTTATACTTCTACAAATATTATACAAATAAATCCAACCTGAATAAACATTTATAAGCCAAGAAAAGATTAAATAAACCATCTTCCTATCTCTGTGAAAGTGCTTCAGCCAGCCTCACAAGTTCGTTCCCGACGGCGGGAGGGAGGGAGGGAGTGCGGGCCCGCCTGCCCGAACGCAGCGGGGGGGTGGGGGGAAGGGGAAGGAAGACGTTCCCGACGGAGGGAGGGAGGGAGTGCGGGCCTGCCTGCACGAACGTAGCGGGGGGGGGGGGGGGAGGAAAACGTTCCCGACGGCGGGAGGGACGGAGTGCGGGCCCGCCCGAACGCAGCGGGGGGGTGGGAGAGAAAGACGTTCCCGACGGCGGGAGGGAGGGAGTGCTGGCCCGCCCGAACGCAGCGAGGGGTGGGTGGGGGGAGGAGACAGTGAGAAGGCTGCAGGAAGCCTCAGTGCTGATGGCAATGTGCTTTTATTAAAAAATGTTCAAAAATTAAACAGCTGCAAAGAACTACAAAAATGGCCGAGTGCCAGTGTTTCCTTCACACTGCGCGTGCGCGAACGCTCCAACGCGCACGCGCAGCGTTGCCGGCAGGAAAAAAACTAATTTAAATAGTACCCGCCCCCTCCCACTTACAAAATCGGCGCGAGTGTAGGCTCCGCCCCCCTGGGCACCGCGCCAAACAGACAAGGAGCTGCAGGGCTCTCCAGAATCGCGAGTTTTTTTTCCTGCGCCGTTTTAGGCGCGAAAAACGGGCGCCCAGCTCTGAGGGCCGCCCGTTTTTTATCGTGTGGAAACTTGGGCCCATAATATCTCCTTTGTTGGCTAGCTACCAATTTTTGTGTGACTATGCTCGGAATGCTTTGGGGTGTCTTCCTACATTAGATGCTCCTGTTACGGGTCACTTCATCACCAAATTCAGATAGTGGGTGAAAGAATGATTACGATGCAGATTCAAAGTTTTAAAACATTTGTGCAAGTTTTCAGAAGAGTAACCAGCTACGTAGTTACTAGTCGTGTTTAGATATATTGGAGCATAAAACAAGATTAAAATGTGGGAGAGGGTGTTGAAAAGGAATGGAGAGAAGTAATTTTGTGCAGCGTTTTCACCAGAGTTTAGTTGGTACATTTTCCATGTGACACTAGAAATGGCAGTGCAGATACAACCATGGTGGTCAGAAAAACCACAGCTGAGAACAGCTCGCTGATGCAATGTGGTTACGTTTTCTGCGAAATTTCCAAAGTGCACAGGAAATTTGTCAAACCAGTCAGAGTAGGTGGGACTTAGAAGTTAAAACTGTTGAAATATTTTTCCTTCAGTTGGAAAATACACAACAAAACTACAGTCTGCTTTTTGTTTCTGATGGCAGTATTCTTTACAAGGAGCGAGATTAAATATATT
The DNA here is from genome assembly GCF_044704955.1 of Pristiophorus japonicus. Taxonomy (NCBI): domain Eukaryota; kingdom Metazoa; phylum Chordata; class Chondrichthyes; family Pristiophoridae; genus Pristiophorus; species Pristiophorus japonicus. Next base: position 38,072,117 of record NC_091979.1, read on the forward strand.
TAATATGCATGTATCGCAGGTAACTCTTTAAAACATAGTCTAAATATACAAATCTAGTTCATTGAAGGAGTTGAGTAGGCAGATAGAGGTGTGCATTAATCAGCACAAGATTTTCCATTTACTGCTCTGTCGGAAAACTAAAGGGTATAAATTTTCAGATCTGCTTAAACATTGTTAAATGTCTGAAAAGGAACGAGCCATGGTGAGGCTATGGAAATGTAGTATGTGTTTTACTGTTTTGTTTTACTTGCAATTCGTATTCTAGTTTTAAGCTGTTCCATTTACAACAAAAATGGTACCTAATGGCAACTTAGTTTGAGGCTTGGTAAGGTGAGGATCATGTGTTTAATCGCGCACAGTAATCATGAACTAAATTACGATTACTAAAATCAATGGTTAATCATGTGAATGTGTTTCTAAATGACCTCCAGCGTTTTTAGCTTATGATAGAGAAAATTGCTCATAGTATTTTGCTATTTTAAGCTGCGTTCGATGGTGATATAGAAGATTAGAGAGATGGTGCTTAAAACAATTTACATTTACTTTACAATGTAGCTTTAGGCTTGTCTTTTACCCAAGTTATGCATTTGTTGTTTCAACATCGTGTTGAGACCTAATTGCTTTGATAACATTCCCTCCACTTGAAGCCTAATTTTTAAAAACTGGCCAATTTTTTTTTTTGTCCCTTTTTAACGATTCAGATCACCCAGTAAACCATTGACGAGAAAGATGATGAGCGGGATGAACTGGGAATTGGTAAGCAGGAATTCACTGTCAGATGACCGACTTGAAACACAAAGTCTACCTTCACGTTCTCCGCCTGGGACCCCAAATCAGTGAGTAACAAATGCAAACTTTTATTTAAGAGGCAGGATAATGATGGAGAGATTTTAATTGCACTATTTGTATTGCAAATATTTTCTGTTTCCTTTATTATCTGCCTGTGTGCGTGTGTGTGTGTTCCTCTTTGTCTTGTGCACTTTACCTCTCCCCCCCCCAAACCAAAGAGCTTCATAGGAACATAGTTTTAAAAAGATGACATGTTGATCTTTGTGGGGGGAATAGTGCATCTGCATAATCTCATATGAACTCTTAACTTTTTACAGTAAGTAATGTAAAATTAGTGTTTCTGTTGCATTTATGAGACTAGTCACTGCAGCACTTTCACTGCCAATTCATTTTGACAACATTAATCCATTTGGTTGAAAACATCAGTCACTTGACTTTATTCCTGGTGAAAGTGAAAATATCTGGCACAAACCATTGTATGCCACAGCATATATTGGTTGTATGTAGTTGAGTAATTTTAATTTTCAGTACATTCTAGTGCTCAATGTGGGCAGATGCATAAAAGTACTGTTGGCATAGTCCAGCTGTGTAGAATGTGGATCCTGTCACATGAACAGCTCACACTGATTTGTGGTCTTTGATTAATATCAACTATCAGGAGCAATATTTTAAAGTAAATGCTTAATTGTCAGTGTTTATAAGACCGATGCGACAAATGTGTTGGATCATGACATAATCGGCCGTTGAATGCTTGACTGTAAATGATCCCTCATCAGTTATTCAAGAGACTTTGATGATCTCAGCCAGAGTCTAAAAGAGATGCAGGAGTGAGAGGGGTATCACAGAGCATGCACTTGTGGCATTCTCTTGTGCATTCTAACAGTCAAGCTGGTTCAGTAGCTAATATGAAGAGGCCAGTGTATGCCTCTGGTCGAAAACTATGAAAATAACTTTAAAAGTTATGAAGTGGAGAAAGGAGACATTAAATACCCCCAATATGAGGGGCAAAGAACAAACTAATGAATGCATCATTTGACTAATTTGCCAGTAAAATTAACACAGTTCACATGACTTTTTGGGAGCTCAATTGTTGCATTTCTGGAAGTCAGAGCTGCCAAACCCGGATTCAAACTTCTTTCTCACTATCATAAAATCTGCCAATGGTGAAAGTGAAGTCAACAATATATGGATGCTAAAACAAAAGCAAAATACTGCAGATGCTGGAAATCTCAAATTCCTGGAACCGATCAACAGGTCAGGCAGCATCTATGGAGAGAGAAACAGTTATCGTTTTAGGTCGATGACCTTTCATCAGAACTGGATGTTGACAGTACAAAGCCATACTACTTTTAATCCTTCGTTGATTCTCTGTTACTGACCATTTTTAAAGTTGCAGGTAGTGCAGTGACGTTCCCCTCATTGGCGTGGTGTCTATTCCAGTAGTTGTTTTCAATAAGTAAATTGTGACAGAAATGCCTGTGACAGTCATGTTTTTTCTGTTTTTGCTCAAGTTGTCCAACATCTGTACTATAAATACCAACAGCAGAGCAAAATCTTAAATGTGCAGAACGGCATTTGGAAGTGACTTTGCAGAATGTAAATGGGGTGTGGCAGTGTATGCCAGATAGAGTCCCTTTTGTGCAGATTAGTCATATAGGTAGCTAAATTATTTAGCTTGCCACTTTCAAAGTATTCTACTTCAGCACTGAGTAAGCTAATGTGATTGTAATATTGATGGGCAGGCTGACTAAATATCTGTAGAGCCTGCTGACAAGACATTAAAGGGGAAGAAATTGTCCCTTTCGATAAGGTCTCTAGCCACTGGAAAGCGGCCATACTGAATAGACGCCGACTCTCTGCGCAGCAGCCACCATTTTCAACATTCCCTTCCTCAGGGTCGAAGCAGTGTAGGGGACCCCACTGCTCGTTTTACCGCCATGGTGTGCACTCGCCAACCCCTTAGCGACTGGCGGCGACCCTTCCTGAAATTGCTCCACGGGAAATATCCCTTTTGCGGAATTGGCCTGTGGGAGCGGCGTCACCACCGGTCGGTGCCCCTGACAGCTTTTTCTGTCGGTGCACTTGGTCGGTGGCGCGGCCGCCTTTAATGGGGAGGTGGTGCTGCCAGTGGTGCCATTTTATTTTTTATTGTCTGCCAACTGCCAGGTGGGCCCGACAATTATGCCCCTGGGTTCAGCCGGGCCACCAACAGGCAGCCTGGCACGCCATCTTGGGGACCAGGCTGCTGGCCCGCCCAAAATCCTCCTTGGTAGCCCAGTGTTTGACAGAAGAGGCTGTAGAGCTTGCAGCGGCTCTCCTTTAACTGAAGGGGAGAGATGTTGTGATGTGCCATTGCGAGACGGCACGTCCGCATCACGCTGACGACTGGTCGGGGCGGCAGACCCACTGCAGGGGCACTTCCGCCCTTGGCCGACGCAACATCCGCCCCGAACAGGGAAAAAAGCTTAAGTGCCAAATTTCAATGGCATCTCCGCCACATGGGTTGCAGCGGAGAACAGCTTTTTAAACCCAGAGAGTGCGCCCTGTTTCAGGCAGTGGGCAATTTCAGCCCCAAAATATTAACATTTTCAGGAGTATTTAAAAGAAAAAAGCATAAGTAAACAGTAGAAACATTTCTGATCTCCAATCGTGAAGAATTCTTGCTCCATACAAGAACATAAGAAATAGGAGCAGGAGTAGGCCATTTGGTCACTCGAGCCTGTTCTGCCATTCAATAAGATCATGACTGAGCTGATTTTGGCTTCGACTCCACTTTCTTGCCTGTTTTCCATAAACGCTTGGCTCCCCTATTCATAAACCTGTCTATCTCCATTTTCAATATATTCAATGACTCAGCCTCCAAAGCTCTGAGGTAGAGAATGCCAAAGATCAAGGGGCAGTGGTTAAACTCTTGCTTGTTGGAGATAGTCATTGCTTTGCACTTGTGGCGTGAATGTTACTTGCCGCTTATCAGCCCAAGCCTGACTGTTGTCCAGGCCTTGCTGCATGCAGGCATGGACTGACCAGCTGTGATCTTATTGAATGGCGGTGCGGGCTTGAGGGGCCGAATGGCCTACTCCCGCATCTATGTTCTATGATTTATGATCTGTGGAGTTGCGAATGGCACTGAATACTGTGCAGTCATCAACGAACATCCCCAATTCTGATCTTATGAAGGGAATGTTATTGATAAAGCAGCTGAAGATGGTTGGGCCTAGCGCACTGCCCTGAGGAATTCCTGCAGCAGTGTCCTAGGGCTGTGTCGATTGACCTCCAACCACCACAATCATCTTCCTTTGTGTTTGGTATCACTAAAGCCAGTGGAGAGTTTTCCCTGAATCCAATTGACTTCAGTTTTATTAGGGCTTCTAGATGCCACACTTGGTCGAATGCTGCCTTGATGTCAAGAGCAGTCATTCTCAACTCACCTCTGGAATTCAACTCTTTTTTTTTGTGCATGTTTGGACCAAGGCTGTAATGAGGTCTGAAGCCGTGTGGTCCTGGCGGAACCCAAATTAGACATCAGTGAGCAGGTTATTGGTGAGCTTGATATCACCAAAGTGATCAACTGTGCTATGAGGGACTATCTAAGAAGAAGAGAAGAATTGACCAAATTGGATTTGACCTTTTTGTGGATAGGGCATGCCTAGGCAGTTTTCCACATTATCGGATAGATGCCAGTGTTGTAGCTGTACTTGGAACAGCTTGGCTAGAGGCGCAGCTAGTTCTGGAACACATCTTCAGCATGACAGCTGGGATGTTGTCGGGGCCCAAAGACTTTGCTATATCCAGAGCGCTCAGCTGTTTCTTGATATATGGAGTAAATGGAATTGGCTGAAGACTGGCTTCTGTGTTAGTGGGTCCCCAGGAGGAGGCCGATATGGATCATCCACTTGGCACTTCTGGCTGAAGATGGCTGCAAATGCTTCAGCCTTGACTTTTGCAACCATGTGCTGGACTCTGCCATCATTGAGGATGGGGATATTCACGGAGCCTTCTCCTCCAATTAGTTGTTTAATGATCCACCACCCTTCATAATTGGATGTGGCATGTAGGATTTGGCCGATGCCAACATCAGTGTTTGTATGGGCCGGAAAGATTTTTGCACTTTTAAAATGGATCTGTACCCTTTTAAAATGGAGATGCATGGGCTGCATTTCAAAATGGAGTTTGGACTTCAGTCCTTTAAAAGGACTGATTTTTGGTTTCTGTGAAGTATAGCAGGAGCTGTCTGTCTTTTGGGTTGCCATGGGACCAGTCTCAACGCTGACATCATGAAAGGCAGAGAGGCCTTTTCATTTCAAACTTTGTGTGATTTGTGGAAAAACACCTTTTGTCCATGGAGCCGGGATGTCTGGATGGACAATGAGGTTTGCAGGCCAAAAGTAACACCTCTGGACTCTTTCAATGAAAGAGCAGTCAACAACGCAACAAAGAATTAGCACTTCTGTTATGTATGTAAACATTACCAATGTGTAAGAATTATCATTCGGGGGCACACCTGTGGGAGACCCAAGGGTCACCTGCACACCCTGGGCAAGCAAGTAGAGACATAAAAAATAGGTGCAGGACAAGGCCATTCGGCCCTTTGAGCCTGCACCACCATTCAATAAGATCATGGCTGATCCTTCACCTCAGTACCCCTTTCCTGCTCTCCATTAACCCTTGATCCCTTTAGCCATAAGGGCCATGTCCAACTCCCTCTTGAATATATCTTAACGAACTGGTATCAACAGCTCTCATTCTTCTAAACTCCAGTGAATACAGGCCCAGTCGATCCAGTCTTTCCTGGGATGGCGGGACTGACATATGAGGAATCAGTCTGGTGAACCTTCGCTGCACTCCCTCAATAGCAAGAACGTCCTTCCTCAGATTAGGAGACCAAAACTGAACACAGTATTCCAGGTGAGGCCTCACTAAGGCCCTGTACAGATGCAGCAAGACCTCCCTGCTCCTATACTCAAATCCCCTAGCTATGAAGGGCAACATGCCATTTGCTACCTGCTGCACCTGCATGCCAACATTCAATGACTGATGTACCATGACACCTCCTCTTTTCCTAATCTGCTGCCATTCAGATAATCTGCCTTCATGTTTTTGCCACCAAAGTGGATAACCTCCCATTTATCCACATTATTCTGCATCTGCCATGCATTTGCCCACTCACCGAACTTGTCCAAGTCACACTGCAGCCTCTTAGCATCCTCCTCGTAGCGCTCACTGCCACCCAGCTTAGTGTCATCTGCAAACTTGGAGATATTACACTCCATTTCTTCATCTAAGGCAGTCTACCATACTGTCTCCTCACTCTGGAGTTACAATAAAGAGACCAAGGTCACAACTATAAAGTCCTGACACAATACCACAAATCCACACGAGACACATTCTATGGACAAGGTCACTCCATGACCTGAACCTTTATTCACAGGACCAAGAAGTGATGACCTTGCATGGGACCTCCCTTTATATACCTGGATGACCAGGTGAGGAGTGTCTCCCAAACGTTCACCCCCTGTGGTCAAGGTGTGCATTTCTTGCGTATATACAGTATTGCAGTGTTACATAAAGGTTACATACATGACATCACCTCCCCCTCAACATCTTATTGGGATCATAGGTTAAGTGTCTCGGGTGGTCTGCGCTCTCGTGGAGCGCCACAATTGGGGATCTGGTTGTTGAGCCTTGGTATGCGTGTCTGTCACCTGTGGTGATTCCGGGCTGGCCGCAGGGACTGTGCATGCTGCTGAATGTTCTTGTTGCTCTTTCATTGGCGGTGGTGTGAATACCATCTCATGATCTTCCTCAGTGCTGAGCCTTTTTTTTTTTACTTGGTCCAGATGCTTGCGGCATATGTGCCCGTTGTTAAGTTTAACCACTATGACCCTATTCCACTCTGTCTTTTACAGTACCCTCAAGCCATTTGGGCCCCAAAGCGAGATTGAGAGCAAATATGGGGTCAGCAATTTCTATACATCTCCCCCTTGAATTTCGGTCATGGTACTCGTTTTGGGACTGGCGCTTGCCCTCAACAATGTCGGACAGGACTGGATGAATGAAGGACAGCCGAGTTTTGACTGTCCGTTTCATGAGTAACTCCGCTGGTGGGATCCCCATGAGTGAGTGTAGTCGGGACCTATAGGCCAGCAGGAGGCGCGATAGGCAGCATTGACTGGAGGGTCCTTCAATCCGGAGCATGCCTTGCTTTATGATTTGGACCGCACGTTCCGCCTGGCCATTGGAGGCCGGCTTGAACGGTGTTGTCCTGACGTGGTTAATGCCATTACCCGACATGAACTCCCAGAATTCGTAGCTTGTGAAACATGGGTCATTATCGCTAACAAGGATGTCCGGCAAGCCATGGGTCGCAAAGACCACGCGCAGACTCTCCACGGTGGTGGATGTCGTGCACGAATTCAAAATTATGCACTCGATCCATTTTAAGTACGCATCAACCACAATGAGAAACATTTTTCCCATGAACGGGCCCGCGTAGTCTACGTGAATACGTGACCATGGCCTGGTGGGTCAGGGCCACTGGCTGAGCGGGGCCTCCCTGGGGGCATTACCTAGCTGGGCACACGTCGTGCACCTGCGAACACAGTGTTCCAGGTCTGAATCAATTCCCGGCCACCACACATGTGACCGAGCAATGGCCTTCATCAGCACAATGCCTGGGTGCTTGCTGTGGAGTTCCCTGATGAATGCTTCCCTGCCCCTCTGGGGCATGACTACCTGGTTGCCCCATAGTAGGCAGTCGGCTTGGATGGAGAGCTCATCCATCCACCTGTGGAACGGTCTGACCTTCTCAGGGCATGCTCCATGTGCGGGCGCCCAATCCCCAGTCTGGAACATTTCTTAATCAAGGATAGGAGGGGATCTCTGTTGGTCCAGATTTTGATCTGGTGGGCTGTGATGGGGGAGCCTGCGCTGTCAAAGGCATCGACAGCTATGACCATCTCAGCGCTTTGCTCCGCTACCCCCTCGGTGGTGGCCAGTGGAAGATGCTGAGCGCGTGAGCGCAATTTTTGGTGCCATGCCGGATAGTGTAGTCATACGCAGCCAGCATGAGCCCATCGCTGTAGTGATGCTTATCACGACTTTGGTACCTTTGAACGTCCCGACGCCAGGTTGAAATAGTGACTCAAATTGCTGTAAGACCTGTGATAATGAACTTTGCTCCACAGATGACATGGCATGCACATCCCCCCCATCCCCACGCCCCCCCCCCCCCCCCCCCCCCATTTCCAGTTCATCTCAGCTAACCAGCTCCACGCCAACAGTGCAGGACCATTGCCCGGGACAATTCAGAGCGGCAGCCAGTTCACCGATCCATTGTGTGTGACCGCCAACATTGCACTGCCTAGCACTGGAATGATTTCTTTGGTGTACGTCTGTAATTGCATCTCAATGCATTCTAGTTTGGGTCTGCTGGTTTTGAGTGGCCGCAGCTTTTTGAATTGTTGAACACTCATGAGTGGCTGGCTGGCCCCCTTGTCCAGCTCCATGTGTACAGGGATGCCGTTTAATAAGACTTTCATCATCATGGGTGGTGTTTTGGTATATGAGCTGTGAATGTTTGCCACATGAACCCACTGAACTTCAGTGTCCATTGATTTGCCCCAAGCGTCATCCTGCCTCGCAGAACCCTCATCTGGTTCATCCGCCTCGTATATGAGCCTGGTTACAGGCTTTCTGCACATTCTGGCTAAATGGTCACTGAGGTTACAGGTGTGTGTGTGTTTCCAAGTGTGGGTTCTGACCAAATGGAGAGGGTTTGCGTTAGAAGTGTTTCCATTATCTAGGCTTAGATTCTGGGTTAATTCGGCGTAACCGACAGGGTGGGGTATTTAGTCTAAGGTTTTTAAACTAGTGTCCACAGTCACCTACTCTTTAAGCAATAAGCAAGAGGAGTAGGGGTTATTGTTTTGTGAATGTGATAAAAAGGAATCGATCTTTGACCAACCTGTTTCGTTTTGTCTGTCAATTATAATTTATCCACAGTACTCCTTGTGTCTGAACTTGGGGATTGTGAGGCTTGTGGTTCGCAGTATAATTCGGAAGACCAACCGGGTGGCATCCGCTCACGGCCGGGTTACACAGTAATCTCGCTGGGGAAGCTGCGCATTGGGCATAGGAGAAGACCTATCTGACCTTGGTATCTCTCTCTCTCTCTCTCTCTCTCTCTCTCTCTCTCTCTCTCTCTCTCTCTCTCTCTCTCGGATTACTCGCTAATTGATGGGCTGGGCAGGAACTATTGGCAAAAGCTCCTGTCGTCCATAGGGAAACAACCCACACCGGGGAGTTTTAAAGCACTGGTCGACTCATGGGAGAGTCATAGAGATACGGAGCACACTAAACACCCTACAACAAGACTGCAGAGCTTTGATCGCTCAGCCCCGTCTATGGCATGCTGCTTCTGCTGTTTAGCATGCATGTGGTCCTGAAGGTTCACCGGACTGACATATGAGGAGAGACTGGATCAACTGGAATTCCCTACCGCAGAGAGTTGTTGATGCCAGTTCGTTGGATATATTCAAGAAGGAGTTGGATATGGCCCTTACTGCTAAAGGGATCAAGGGGTATGGAGAGAAAGTAGGAAAGGGGTGCTGAGGGAATGATTAGCCATGATCTTATAGAATGGTGGCACAGGCCTACTCGTGCACCTATTTTCTATGTTTTCATGTATTGCAGCTTCCCCAGGTGGGCACCTAATTTTCAGGTACGCCTGGTGCTGCTCCTGACGTGATTCTCTTTTTTTAAAGTTTTGCATCTTATAAGAACATAAGAAATAGGAGTAGGAGTAGGCCATAGGGCCCCTCGAGCCTGCTCTGCCATTTAATACGATCATGGCTGACCCGATCATGGACTCGGTCCACTTCCCTGCCCGCTCCCCTTAATCCCTTATCTGTTAAGAAACTGTCTTATCTCTGTCTTAAATTTATTCAATGTCCCAGCATCCACAGCTCTCTGAGGCAGCGAAGTCCACAGATTTACAACCCTCAGAGAAGAAATCCCTCCTCATCTCAGTTTTAAATGGGCGGCCCTTATTCTAAGATTATGCCCCCTAGTTCAAGTCTGCCCTATCAGTGGAAACATCCTCTCTCCATCCACCTTGTCAAGCCCCCTCATAATCTTATACGTTTCAATAAGATCACACCTCATTCTTCTGAATTCCAATGAGCAGAGGCCCAACCTACTCAACCTTTCCTCATAAGTCAACCCCCTCATCTCTGGAATCAACCTAATGAACTTTCTCTGAACTGCCTCCAAAGCAATTATATCCTTTCGTAAATATGGAAACCAAAACTGTACGCAGTATTCCAGGTGTGGCCTCACCAATACCCTGTATAACTGTAGCAAGTCTTCCCTGCTTTTATACACCATTCCCTTTGCAATAAAGGCCAAGATTCCATTGGCCTTCCTGATCACTTGCTGTACCTACATACTAACCTTTTGTGTTCATGCACAAGTACCCCCAGGTCCCATTGTGCTGCAGCACTTTGCAATTTTTCTCCATTTAAATAATAACTTGCTCTTTGATTTTTTTTTTCTGCCAAAGTCACTTTCCAACATTTATACCCCATCTGCCAAATTTTTGCCCACTCACTTAACCTGTATGTCCTTTTGCAGATTTTTTGTGTCCTCCTCACACATTGCTTTTCCTCTCATCTTTGTATCATCAGCAAACTTGGCTACGTTACATTTGTCCTTTCTTCCAAGTTGTTAACATAGATTGTGAATATTTGGGGTCCCAGCACTGATCCCTGTGGCACCCCACTAGTTACTGATTGCCAATCCGAGAATGAGTCTTGGGTTTAGTTGTCAAATTTCATCCAAAGGACGTTCCAATTACAAGTCTAATTTTCTTGTGTAAACATTAATTCTTGTGTTATAGAATCATAGAAATTTACAACACTGAAGGAGGCCAATTCGGCCCTTCGTGACCATGCCAGCCGACCAAGAGATATGCAGCCAAATCCCACTTTTCTGCTCTTGGTCCATAGCCCTGTTGTAGGTTATTGCACTTCAAGTGCATATCCAAGTATTTTTTTAATGTGAAGGTTTCTGCCTCTAAGACCCTTTCCGGCAGTGAGTTCCAGACCCCACCACCTTCTGGGTGAAGAAATTTCCCCTCCTATCTCCTCTAAACTCCCCCCCTGCCCCCCCCCCCCCCCCAATTACCTTAAATCTATGCCCCCTGATTGCTGACCCCTCTGCCAAGGGAAACGGGTCCTTCCTATCCACTCTATCCAGATCCCTCATAATTTTATACACATCAATCAGGTCTCCCCTTAGCCTCCTCTGTTCCAAAGAAAACAGACCCAGCATCTCCAATCGTTCCTCATAGCCAAAATTCTTGTCCAGGCAACACTTTTGTAAATCACCTCTGCACCCTTTCCAGTGCAATCGCATCTTTCCTGTATGCTTTTGGTTTAGCTTCAGATTGTGCCATACACTATACCTATTTGCTGTAAATTGAAATTATGACCGAAGGATTTTTTTTGCCATGCTGCTCTTGATTCTTTTTGTAATTTCTCTAAACCATGTGGAAAATAAAATGTATCCTGCTTTGTCACACCTCTGCATATTTTTAGGGCTATTTTGAAGAAAAAAGTAAAGTGAAAGCATAACTTATCACAGGAGACTTTGATAGAGACCACATGATATAGAATCAGAATCTAGGTAAAAGAAAAAAAAATGAAATGGGTTGCATTTATATACAGGTGCAGCGTCGGAGATCCGGATACCGGACCGATCAGTAGAAAAATCATCCAGAATCTGTAAAATGTTCCGGAATCCGCTCCCTGCCGACCTCGAGGTCCCGCTGCCCAGCCGTGGGCCTCGCCTCACCGCCCCTTGTACCGCTCACCACCGTTGCCCTTACCTCGGTGCCTCCTCGCTGGCCTGCCCAAGCACCACCTCGGCGGCAGGGCCCGCCCAACCCGAACACCCCCTCAGTGGGGGCGCCCACGCCCTTTCTGACGTTCCGAAATCCAGCAATACCCGAACCTGGGCTCGGGTGTTTCCGGATTCGTGATGTCAGAAAGACGATCGAAAGCAGAGAACCCAGAATGGCCTCGGTCCCGAGAGCTCCGGATTCTCGAAGCTGCACCTGTAGCGCCTTTCACGACGTCACTTTTGAAGTGTAGTCACTGTTGTAATGTAGATAATGTAACAGCCAATTTGCACACACAGGTCCCACAAACAGCAAGGTGATAATGATCAGAGTCTGTTTTAATAATGATGTTTGAGGGAAACTCCTACCTTTCTGATCAAGCTTTTAATCACGCCCTGTTAATATCTTCTGGTTTGGTTCGTTATCAATTTTGTGAAGCACCTAGAGAAATTTTCCTACGCTAAAGGCATTATATAAATGGAAGTTGTCGATGACTGCTTAACCTACTTTACAAAGTTCTGTACTTTGGTTTAATGTATTTTTGTACTTCAATATTGCTTGAATTATTCCTAGAAATGGCCACATTAATTTTACTGCTACTGTGGCCCACCATCAGTGAATAATTGAAACACTGGAATCAAGAATTCACAGTTGTGGTTGTGGAGTCATGTGGTAGATTTGCTTTTCTTTCTTGCTCCCGCTCTTCGCTTTCTTTCACTTCATTTCCTCTCGCTATTTCTCTCCTCACTTTCTCTCACTCCCTCTTTGTTTACTGGAGGACTTGGTCAGCAGCCTTTGGGATTAGTTCCAAATGTTTTTTAAATACCACCTTAACCTATGCATTTGATTGGACTGCATTAGATTAGAGTAAGGTAACCCTCGACCTCATTTCCCCTGCCACCCCACAAATACCATGGCAATTCTAACATCTGAAATGCAATGGCATTCCTGACACCGTGTTGTTTGGGTGTAGAGGCCAGGAAATAGATTATATGACATCCAATATTTTGCATCTAATTTGGGGTGGATATATTCAACGGGCCGAATTTGTGGCTCCTACGGGCATGTACAAGGTGCCCATGCGCCCCGCAAGTTGTGGGTTTAGGCATGCGCCTAAACCAGAACTTGCAATCTGTCAAGAATCCTCTTGACAGATTATGTGTATCTGTTAGAAATGAGCATTCGCTGACAGAGAGTTGGGCTATTTGCCCATTCCTGCCCAGCGAATGCACTGATCAAAGCAGGTCAGTCGTAAGACTTTTAAAGGACAAAAAAAAACTTGTTAAAATAATTTAAACATTTAACAACCTGTGAAATAGGTAAGTTTATTTTTAGACACTTTAAATAATGTAAATTTATTTTTCAAAAATTTACATTTGTTTTAAATAAATCCATTTTGATTTTTGAAATGTGATGTTTTAAAAAAAAAATATATATATTTTAAGTGTTTGTGTATTTTTGGAGGTATTCCCATTCATACCTATGGTGATTCCATACATACGGAACTCACCATAAGTATGAATGGGAATACCCCTACTTGGATTGCTTGGGCCAGCCCACGTGATCCCAGGAACGCCTGCGAAACGCCTACATCCCTGGGATACGTGCACCTCTACGCAGACTTTCGTTTGAAGGGTAGGACCGCAAGTCTCCGAACCTCCTGGACCACCAGGTAAGTTTGTAGATATTTTTCAGGTCGGAGGAATCCCTCCGCGGGAAGCCTCCGACCGCAATTTCTGCATGCCTGTGTCCTGTCACTTCTCGTGGAAAATCCCAGTAGTGGAAGGGAGCCAGCGGCATAGCTCCAAAATAATTTCCAGTCCACATCTGTAGGCAAGACTACATCACTCCAGCCGAAAATTCTGTACTCGCGCAGTTCTAGAGGGAAGCTGGCACCCATGAAACCAGCAAGAGCCGATGCCTTGAGATGGGAGAAAATGAGTTAAATCCTCAACTGGTTTTCATCTCCCCTCTCTTCCGCCTCATCTCGCCTCTCCCCTGCCCCACCTCCTCTGCTCTGCCTGAATGAAAAATTGTTTTTGGATGCGTGTTGGATCCAGTGGTAATTGCTTCAGGCTCAGGAAATACATTTTATATTCCTGTTGCAGTGCTTTAGATTCCTGTGTTTTGTACTGGGTCATGATTCTGTGGAGAACTTGGCTTAGATCCCTTGTGACATAGCTTTGTTAATAAATAATGGGAGACCTATTTCTACTTTAACAACTACATAAGATAACTTTGGTATTTACTGATCCAGTGGTAATCAGCATTGCAGTCTGGTTAATTGAAATATTGTTGATATCCAGTTATATGATCAGTCTCCTCTTCCAGATGTAGCTCTACACCTCATAGCCAAGGCAGACAAATTTGCGGAGCAGTTTTTCGTGAATTCTACAGGAGTTGAAGCTACGTGCCCTCTCTTCATTCAGACATGCTCTTGCTTGTTTTAGTTTAATCAATTCTATTTGTGTCTCTATGGGGTCAAGTTTCTGCCTGAGTTGCTCCGATTTTTTTGGAGCAACTGGTTTCGAATGGAGTATCTTAGAAATTGCAATTCTCGGCATTTAGTTTGCTCCAGTTCTAGTCAGTTAGAACAGTTTCATTTTGGAACAGATTTTTTTTTTCAAAAGGGGCCGTGTCTGGCCACTTACGCCTGTTTTGAAAGTTTTAGGCAGTTAAACCTTACTCCAAACTAATTTAGAATGGAGTAAGTGTAGATTTTTGTACGCTCAAAAAAAAACCTTGGCTACACTTTAGAAATCAGGCGTAGTTTACAAATCAGGCATAGGGAACGGGGTGGGGAGGAGAAGTAATTAAATTCTACAAGCATTCAACAGTCTTTCTTATACAAATAAAGAGCCATCCTGAATAAAAAATTATAAAAGTAAATACAAAATATTGAATATTCCTACCTGTATGAAGCAGCAGCAGCCTTCGAGCTGCGGTGCTTCAGGCAGGTCTTCCATGTAGGAGACGGGCGGCGTCAGTGACTTGACGGCAGCCCAACAACGGCAGCAAGCAACCTTCGAGCTGCGGTGCTTCAGGCAGGCCTTCCTTCCAAGTAGGAGACAGGGCGGCGTCAGTGGCTCGACAGCAGCCAAAGAAACAGCAAGCAGCCTTCGAGCTGAGGGAAGCTGAGGCCATTCAGCTATGGGATGGGGTGGCGGCAGCAGCTGACTGCAGCCAAAGACACAGCAAGTAGCCTTCGCGCTGCTGATTGTCAAAAGACTGCGTTTCCACAGAGAAGTTGTCGTTGAGATCTATGATATGCTGAGAGCAGATTTGCAGCCGAGAAGCAGAACGCCAACTGCCTTGTCTGTTGAAGTGAAGGTAACAGCTGCACTTGCCTTCTATGCCTCAGGATCGTTTCAGGCTACAACTGGAGATGTGTGCGCCAGCTCTCAACGTGCAATACATGCCTGCGTTTACCAGGTCACGGCTGCACTGTCTGCGCAGAGGAATGACTTCTTCAATTTCCCAATGACTGCACAAGCGATCCATGAGGGCTGTGTGCTTCTTCAGGATTGCTGGCTTCCCAAAGGTACAGGGCTGCATTGATTGTACCCAAATCGCCTTTATAAGAAACATAAACATAAGAATTAGGAACAGGAGTAGGCCATCTAGCCCCTCGAGCCTGCTCCACCATTCAATAAGATCATGGCTGATCTGGCCGTGGACTCAGCCCACTTACCCGCCCGCTCCCTGTAACCCTTAATTCCCGTATTGGTTAAAAATCTATCTATCTGACTTGAATACATTCAATGAGCTAGCCTCAACTGCTTCCTTGGGCAGAGAATTCCACAGATTCACAGCCCTCTGGGAGAAGAAATTCCTTCTCAACTCGGTTATAAATTGGCTCCCCCGTATTTTGAGGCTGTGCCCCCTAGTTCTAGTCTCCCCGACCAGTGGAAACAACCTCTCCGCCTCTATCTTGTCTCTCCCTTTCATTATTTTAAATGTTTCTATAAGATCACCCCTCATCCTACTGAACTCCCAACGAGTAAAGACCCTGTCTACTCAATCTATCATCATAAGGTAACCCCCTCATCTCCGGAATCAGCCTAGTGAATCGTCTCTGTACCCCCTCTAAAGCCAGTATATCCTTCCTGAAGTAAGGTGACCAAAACTGCACGCAGTACTCCAGGTGCGGCCTTACCAATACCCTATACAGTTGCAGCAGGACCTCCCTGCTTTTGTACTCCATCCCTCTCGCAATGAAGGCCAACATTCCATTCGCCTTCCTGATTACCTGCTGCACCTGCAAACTAACTTTTTGGGATTCATGCACAAGGACCCCCAGGTCCCTCTGCACCTCAGCATGTTGTAATTTCTCCCCATTCAAATAATATTCCCTTTTACTGTTTTTTTTCCCCCAAGGTGGATGATCTCACACTTTCCGACATTGTATTCCATCTGCCAAAGCTTAGCATTTGCTTAACCTATCCAAATCTCTTTGCAGCCTCTCTGTCCTCTACACAACCCGCTTTCCCACTAATCTTAGTGTTATCTGCAAATTTTGTTACACTACACTCTGTCCCCTCTTCCAGGTCATCTGTATATTGTAAACAGTTGTGGTCCCAGCACCGATCCCTGTGGCACACCACTAACCACCGATTTCCAACCTGAAAAGGACCCATTTATCCTGACTCTCTGCTTTCTGTTCGCCAGCCAATTCTCTATCCATGCTAATACATTTCCTCTGACTCCGTATAACTCTATCTTCTGCAGTAACCTTTTGTGTGGCACCTTATCGAATGCCTTTTGGAAATCGAAATACACCACATCCATCGGTACACCTCTATCCACCATGCTCGTTATATCCTCAAAGAATTCCAGTAAATTAGTTAAACATGATTTCCCCTTCATGAATCCATGCTGCGTCTGCTTGATTGCACTATTCCTATCTAGATGTACCGCTATTTCTTCCTTAATAGTTTCAAGCATTTTCCCCACTACAGATGATAAACTAACCGGCCTATAGTTACCTGCCTTTTGTCTGCCCCCTTTTTTAAACAGAGGCGTTACATTAGCTGCTTTCCAATCTGCTGGTACCTCCCCAGAGTCCAGAGAATTTTGGTAGATTATAACGAATGCATCTGCTATAACTTCCGCCATCTCTTTTATTACCCTGGGATGCATTTCATCAGGACCAGGGGACTTGTCTACCTTGAGTCCCATTAGCCTGTCCAGCATTACCCCACCTAGTGATAGTGATTGTCTCAAGGTCCTACCTTCCCACATTCCTGTGACCAGCAATTTTTGGCATGGTTTTTGTGTTTTCCACTGTGAAGACCGAAGCAAAATAATTGTTTAAGGTCTCAGCCATTTCCACATTTCCCATTATTAAATCCCCCTTCTCATCTTCTAAGGGACCAACATTTACTTTAGTCACTTTTTTCCGTTTTATATATCTGTAAAAGCTTTTACTTTCTTTTTATGTTTTGTGCGAGTTTACCTTCGTAATCTATCTTTCCTTTCTTTATTGCTTATTTAGTCATTCTTTGCTGTTGTTTAAAATTTTCCCAATCTTCTAGTTTGCCAGTAACCTTGGCCACCTTATACGCATTGGTCTTTGATTTGATACTCTCCTTTATTTCCTTGGTTATCCACGGCTGGTTATCCCTTCTCTTGCCGCCCTTCTTTTTCACTGGAATATATTTTTGTTGCGCACTATAAAGAGCTCCTTCAAGGTCCTCCACTGTTCCTCAATTGTGCCACCGTTTAGTCTGTGTTTCCAGTCTACTTTAGCCAACTCTGCCCTCATCCCACTGTGGTCCCCTTTGTTTAAGCATAGTACGCTCTTTTCTGACACTACTTCCTCACCCACAGGGCAGTAGTGGTAACCGCCCTCCTAATGGCTGAGACATGGGCTATATACAGCAGACTCCTCAAAACGCTGGAGAAGTACCACCAGCACTGCCTCCGCAAGATCCTGCAAATCCATTGGCAGAATGGACACCAATATCTGTCTTCGTGCTGGCCAATGTCCCCAGCATAGAAGCATTAACCACGCTTGATCAGCTCCGTTGGGCAGGCAACATCGTCTGCATGCCCGACACTAAACTCCCAAAGCAAGCGCTGTACTCTGAGCTTCAACATGGCAAGCGAACCCAGAGGTAGGCAGAGGAAATGCTTCAAGGACACCCTCAAAGCCTCCTTGATAAAGTGCAACATCCGCATCGACACCTAGGAATCCCTGGCCCAAGACTGCCCAAAGTGGAGGAAGAGCATCCAGAGGACGCTGAGCACCTAGAGTCTCATCGCCAAGAGCATGCAGAAACCAAGCGTAGACAGCGGAAGGGGCGTGCGTCAACTCAGTCTCCCCACCCACCCTTTCCATCAACCACTGTCTGCCCCACCTGTGACGGAGACTGTAGGTCCCGCATTGGACTCTTCAGTTACCTGAGAACTCAGAATGGAAGCAAGTCATCCTCGACTCCGAGGGACTGTCTATGATGATGACATTGAATAAGCTATTCAAACTTACACTTCCTGATTCAGACTCTATGTGCCTATTGGTAAAGATTCTTCAATCTGATGAGTTAAGATGATGCACGGTTGCTTGTCCTGTTCACACAGGTCCAAGATCCCCCGTAGAGGGCTCCACCCTGAAATGGGTTTCTAATTGAGTGGAGCATAAATGCCAGGATGGGCTGGTTGGGCCGGATGGCCTGTTTCTGTGCTGTATATTATTCTATGTAATCACCGTAAGTTCCAGTGCAAAAGCCCATAGAAAGTCTGTGGGCAAGTGTACTTGTAGTGAACAGCTGGCACCGTTAGTTCACTGCTGACCGCAAAATCTGAGCCAATATGCTTGAGCTTTGCTAGCTCCTTGTACAGTACAAAATGATGTAGTTTGCAATTCCAGTGCAAAAGTGAGAATTAATTTTTCTCAATAAATTCCCCCACAAAAGTATCCAGAGCCAGTTGTTTAAATTGATGTTTAATTCAAAAAGTTGCCAATCAAAAACAAATCTAAACTAAACAGCATGTTGTATTTAAATTGGTTTGCCCGTAGCAATTTGCTTTAGGGAGGAGCCAAACCACAATCAATCAATCATCACATTGTATCAACATAAACTGGAGCACGTTTTTTTTAATCCTGCAGATACTGTAATAATTAAAGGAGCCAATATTTGAGCTTAAAACCGTGATCAAAATACTTCATTTTTGTCAATATTAGTTTTCTATATGTGATGGTGTGTAGGTTCCTTTTTAAATATAGGAAAGATGGAGACCATGTAGCAGACAACAAAATAATTTCTGGGCTCCAATTTTAAACCTCTTCACAGTACATATATGGTAGGTAATGCTATTGTCATCAATGTGCAGAAGGGAGTGTTGTGTGATGTGTTAGGCTGGTGTGACACAAAGGATCCTTCGCACATCTGTTAGTGGGCAAATGTATGGCAGATGAAGTATAATGTGGATAAATGTGAGGTTATCCACTTTGGTGGTAAAAACAGAGACAGACTATTTGAATGGTGACGGATTAGGAAAAGGGGAGGTGCAACGAGATCTGGGTGTCATGGTACATCAGTCATTGAAGGTTGGTATGTAGGTACAGCAGGCGGTTAAGAAAGCAAATGGCATGTTGGTCTTCATAGCGAGGGGATTTGAGTACAGGGGCAGGGAGGTGTTGCTACAGTTGTACAGGGCCTTGGTGAGGCCACACCTGGAGTTATTGTGTACAGTTTTGGTCTCCTAACTTGAAGGACATTCTTGCTATTGAGGGAGTGCAGTGAAGGTTCACCAGACTGATTCTCGGGATGGCGGGACTGACATATCAAAGACTGGATCAACTGGGCTTGTATTCACTGGAGTTCAGAAGAATGCGAGGGGATCTCATAGAAATGTTTAAAATTCGGACTGGTTTAGACAGGTTAGATGCAGGAAGAATGTTCCCAATGTTGGGGAAGTCCAGAACCAGAGGTCACAGTCTAAGGATAAGGGGTAAGCCATTTAGGACCGAGATGAGAAACTTCTTCACCCAGAGAGTGGTGAACATGTGGAATTCTCTGCCACAGAAAGTTGTTGAGGCCAATTCACTAAATATATTCAAAAAGGAGTTGGATGTAGTCACTACAACTAGGGGGATCAAGGGGTACGGCGAGAAAGCAGGAATGGGGTACTGAAGTTGCATGTTCAGCCATGAACTCATTGAATGGTGGTGCAGGCTCAAAGGGCCGAATGGCCTACTCCTGCACCTATTTTCTATGTTAGTCCTGTGTGTGTGGAAAACAATTAATTGCTGGAGATTAATCTGCTACACTGTGCAGCTATGCTTTGTGAATGGATCCCTTGGCTTATACATTCAAAATGAAAATATAGCCAGGAAGATGTCGAAGATATTATCTGCTCTGAAGTCTAAGTTTTACGTAAAGTTCAGAGGAGTCTTCATGACTGCTTTGAACCAAATTGACCCCTGATCAAAAAAGTGTGCTTAAGATAACTTTTTTTGAGTCTATGCAGTTATGTATTTATAGGTAGGTAATTTTTTCCCAAATTTTTCTCCTCTATGATCTCTACCAGCTATTTCCCAGCTAAGCGATTTTAAAAAGACAGTTTGCTCCCAAGGTGATCCCGCCATGAGGAGCAGCTGGTTTAAAAAATTTCCATTTTTGCATCCTACCCTCCTGATTCCAAAAAAATATTTAGGCCTGAAATGACTATTGAAAGGGTAATGAGAAGACCACCACCTAGCACCTTTCTGATTCTGCCTTTGCTTTTCCCACTTCATTGGCATCAAGACAAAGGTCAGTGATCGAATGTCAGGATGATGACAGGAAGGCTTTGTTTGTGTTGTATGCTCCAAAATATCTAGCTTGTTGGGCTATTCTTCTTTCTGGTCTATGGACTGCATGTTATCATTGAAGGTTTGTGTGCAAAAGTTAAGTCTCATCTATTGCATTCCCCTAAGAAAGATCAAGGTGCATAATTATCAAACTCCAAATAGTTATTAGCATGGAACCCTAACTGTCAAATTGCACCTTCAATATCAATCCCATTTCTTCTCGCACTCTCCCTCCATAGCTTGATTTTTGAAAGGATGTGGAGGCGATGTGCCCTTGATGTTCCGTGTAGTGTCTTATTCTTAACGAGGCGTGGGTATTAACCAAGTCGGCAAATCACGGATGGAACACATCAAATGGACCATTTACCACTTATGTAAATGAGAGTAGATCATCTTTCTACAAAATATTATAAATATCAAACTTCATGTTGGCTAGTTCTATCCATTGACAAGAAATTATGCTGAATGGCTGCAAAGACAGGGTCAGTACCAAAATGATTGGCATCAAACAAGAGAGGAGACTTACAACTTTGAAGATTAATGAGTGGGTGTGTGCAGTAAATAGGCAAGGGAGGCTGAAGCAGTCTGTCATCAGATGAGGTTATTTTTATTGTCATGGCACTGATCCATTTATTAATACAGGCATGTTATGGAAAATGAAAGTTGAATGTTATTTTTGGCTCTGGTGCTATCTGTCAAAGGCATTTCTTTCCATGGCAGCAGGAATCGATTGCTAACTTTGAAGGCCAGCGCACTATATTCAGTGTATGTGTGATGACATTCTTACTGAAGCATTAAATTTGTAATGTCATTTCTACAGTATTATATAAAATCAATTTGTAGTGGTTTGTGGCTTACTGCAAAAAGCAAGCACTATGCATTTGCTTTTTACAATAATGACTACACTTCAAAAGTAATTAATTGGTGGTGAAGTGTTTTGGCACACTTTGGAGGAAAAAGATGCTATATAAATTCAAGTTCTTTGTGTAAAGTTATTGTGAATATGCTATTTTTTTTTGAAGAGGCGAGTTGTGTGGAGTTTAGGAAGTGTTACAATACTGCCATAGTTGAGAACTAGTAAAATGCATGTTGATAGCCTTGTGATTGTATATGTCTAATTTGTTTTTGTTCTCCTTTTTGTCTTTGCAACTGAAACTGCCAAATAAATTCTTGGAATAAAGTCGGAACTCCACATTCACTCAGGAAGGAAGCCGACTGAGACCTTCATCTGTAGGACACTTGGTTGACCACATAGTACATGTTTCGTCAAGTGAAGTCTTCGCTAACCACAAATCTCCTTCCTCCACACAAGCAAACAGTATTATTCTGGAGTCATCTCCGTAAGTTTCCCATGCTGTTATTGAACACATGTTCAGGAGATTTATCTGTCTTGTGTTTGGGTGTTTAAGTTGTTTGGGTTTGGAGCTTAACATAGTGGTTGGGTAGGAGGAAAAATGGTTTTCTGCACTCATCCTGGTTTTTAACTTGCCTTTTCTCATTTATCGAGACCCACTGACATCAATTCCATATAAAAATGTTATAATGTAGAATTTTCTACAAACAAATCTAAATTGTTTTGCATGAAACTTGCAATGATCCTGCAACGTGGGTGTCATTGGTTATGTCGTGTCTATTCGCACATCGCAGCACCACAGAAGATAGGCTCAAATAGGAATAATACATTTCTCCAAAGTTCCCCCTCATGTTGTGCACAGACCATTCAAATTTTCGTGTGTGCGTGGTTTCTTCCATTGAAAAGCTGGCGAGCGGCCTGCGTCAGACCTGTAGATCGCTGCAGGCATGTTGCTTTTCTCGCCAAAATAATGGCAGTGATCAGTCCAGGGTTCTGTCTGTGATTGTGACAAACAGGATTTTGTCATGTGTCGAATTATAAAATATTTATTTAATATATCTTTTGAATTGTAGCTGGATTTGAGGTGAGAAGCCATAATTGCAGCTATTTCTTCAGTATTTAAATTGCAACTTGTGCAAAGCATGTGAGGCTTGAAATGGTCTAACTCTAGCTAAATTCGATTTGGGTAACTTCGTCCCTGAGGTACACTTCATTGATGTGAAGCTGAAACTACTTTGTATCAACACAAATTACAAGTAGCCTATTTTGATTTATCGTGTGTTTAAAAAAAAAATTAGCTTTGATTAGAATTAGCAGATGACTCATTTCCAGCCAACTTAATCTGATTTTTATTTTCTTTGACATTGGAGATCTTATACATTTTGTGAAAAGATAATTCAAATTTATGTTTTATTCATGATCACACACTGCAAAATATCAACATATTCCTTTTGGAAAGAAAAACAAACATGCCCAGTTCGGATAATGCAGCCCACTGCACAGTGTACATCATTAAGCACATTGCCTGGGGCTACAGCATAGAATATGGTTTCTAGACTGCAAAATAATCTGCTTTTATCTAACCATTCATAATGAATCTCAGACTTGGCTGGATAAACACAAAGCCATGCAGTCTTTGGTTAAACTTTGATTCTTGAAGCTCTCGGCTTGTTGTACTAATATGAAGGGTGCACTGTTTCTTAATGGACTTCAGAGCAAGTAATGACCTTTTCAAAGAGTGCAACTGTGCAATACAAGTAGCAAAATCATTCACCTTTTGTGGCTTAACACCTTTCTTTGCCTGTTGTAAGATGGGATTTAACCTAGGTTGACCTGTTTTGAAGAACTGCTGTGTCAGTCCTAACAATCAAAAGCTACAATGATTGTTGTTGAACAGATATAATCGTTTCACTTAAGTTCAAAAATATCTAGTTTGATTTAACGCAAGCAGTTGAAGAAAAGTCTTGCAATACATTTTGTTCAAAGTATTTCTCATTTTTATATTGAGAAGGGACAAAAGTTGTAAGTGTGAGTTTGGTGTGTTAAAATAAAATTTTCACTTCAACAGAGTCCCGTCATATCCGCTATATTTCCTGTTGGGCTTTCCAGAAGCAGCTCCACTGAATGAAGTGTCACATGCAACTTAGAACTGATTTAGATTCCAGGTGTGCCTGACCCAGGGAAAAAGCACCAGCAGCTGGGTGTGCATCTTGCATTCAATAGAGATGTATGCAATGCCTCTTCACTGGTGACGTGTCTTAGCATCTCTGTCTGTAATCAAATAATCCATTGAACCAGATTGTATCCAATATCCTTTTCTGCAAAATGGAGGTATTAATCCATTTAGTTTAATTGGGCCAACACCTTCGTATGGTAGCAGACAGACCTATGCTGTTTTTTTGTTCCTGGGATGTGGGCAACACTGCAAACCAGTATTTATTGCTCATCCGTAGTTGTTCTGAGGATATTGAGTCAACCATGTATCATGGGTCTAGACTCGGGTGTTGTTCAGACCTCTTGGGGATGACCGATTCCCTTCATCCAGGCTTTTCTTACCTTGGGACTCAACTATTCAAATGCTCTCCTAAACTCCTCCGCCACTCCACATCCCTCTCCTCCTTTTAAGATTCCTTAAAACCCATGTTTTTGGCCAAGCTTTTGGTCATCCTTGTTAAAATTTCTAACATTGGCTCATAACATAAGAAATAGGAGCAGGACCATTAGGCCCCTCGAGCCTGCTCCACCATTTAATATCGTGGCTGATCTGATCATGGACTCGGATCCACTTCCCTGCCTGCTCCCCATAACCCTTTATTCCCTTTTCTCAAAAATCTGTCTATCTCCGCCTTAAATATATTCAGTGACCCAGCCTCCACAGCTCTCTGGGGCAGAGAATTCCATAGATTTACAACCCTTAGAGAAGAAATTCCTCCTCATCTCAGTTTTAAATGGGTGGCCCCTTATTCTGAGACATGTCCCCTAGTTTTAGTTTCCCCTATGAGTGGAAATATCCTCTCTGCATTCATCTTGTTGAGCTCCCTCATTATCTTGTATGTTTCAATAAGATCTCCTCTCATTCTTCTGAATTCCAATGAGTAGAGGCCCAACCTATTCAACTTATCATAATTCAAACCCCTCCTCTCCAGATTCAACCTAGTGAACCTTCTCTGAACTGCCTCCAAAGCAAGTATATCCTTTCGTAAATATGGAAACCAAAACTGCACGGAGTATTCCAGGTGTGGCCTCACCAATACCATGTATAACTGTAGCAATACTTCCTTAAATTTTATACACCATATTCCTTTGCACTAAAGGCCAAGATTCCATTGGCCTTTCTGATCACTTGCTGTACCTGCATACTAACCTTTTGTGTTTCATACACAAGTACCCCCAGGTTCCGCTGTGCTGCAGCACTTTGCAATTTTTCTCCATTTAAATAATTTTTTTCTGCCAACGTGCATGACCTCCCACTTTCCAACATTATACTCCGTCTGCCAAATTTTTTCCCCCTCACTTAGCCTGTCTATATCCTTTTGCCGATTTTTTGTGTCCTCCTCACACATTGCTTTTCTTCCCATCTTTGTATAGTCAGTAAACTTAGCTATGTTACACTTGGTCCCTTCTTCCAAGTCGTTAATATAGATTGTAAATCGTTGGGGTCCCAGCACTGATCCTTGCGGCACCCCACTAGTTACTGATTGCCAACCCAAGAATTAACCATTTATCCCGACTCTGTTTTCTGTTAGTTAGCCAATCCTCTATCCATGCTAATATATTACCCCCAACCCCTTGAACTTTTATCTTTTGTAGTAACCCTTTATGTGGCACCTTGTCAAATGCCTCCTGGAAGTCCAAATGCACCACATCCACTGGTTCCCCTTTATCCACCCTGTTCGTTACATCCTCACAGAATTCCAGCAAATTTGTCAAACATGACTTCCCCTTCATAAATCCATGCTGACTCTGCCTGACCGAATTTTGCTTTTCCAAATGTCCTGCTACTACTACTTTAATAATGGACTCCAACATTTTCCCAACCACAGATGTTAAGCTAACTGGTCTATAGTTTCCTGCTTTTTGTCTGCCTCCCAGATCTTGGCCACATTATATGTCCTTATTTTCAATTTGATGCCATCCCTTATTTCCTTAGTTAGCCACGGATGGTTACCCTTTTTCTTAGTTTTTCTTTCTCATTGGGCTCGTTATCCATTTTTTTCCTAACCTCTTTGTGAAGACCTTCAGGTCTCTTTTTCTACATTATAGGCACTCTATAAAGATTGTTGATGATGATCCTGTCAATCTGATGATCAAGTAATATATTTGGTTTAAAAGAAAAAAGAATAATGTTTTTCATCAATTTACTGAAGTATTCCCTGTTAAGTTGAATATAAATGGATTAAGAGTATAGTGGTTGGTGGTAAACTTATCTGGTTTAGTACACAACTTGGCTTCTGTATTGCAGTTACTAAATCAAAATTGGGAGCTCCTGGTTATTTTTTTGACAGCATTTTAAAGAACTTTAGGGGATTTTAAACATGCCTACCTTTCTCATTCCCCCTACTCCAGCAAGTCAATGTTTTTACTAACGCTACTAAAAATGTACAAACTCATTAATAAATGGTTGATCAAGTATGTCTTTTTAGAAAGGAAGCAAATATTTTAAATCAAATTGTTTTCCAAGTGGGGCATAAAAAGGAAAAAAATAAATACATGTTTAAGGAACTTTTTTTGCACAGCTTTTAAATGCCAAGTGAAATTAATTGTTCGAGTACAAAGTGACTAGGTTAGGGAAGAAGAATAAACATTGGTCCCTGGAGTTTCCACTAGGACATGCTGGTAATCCTAGCGCAATTCAACCAAACCAGCGCAGAAGCTTGGAATTTGAAGCGCAAATTGAAGCGGCATAAATCAATTTTTTGCGATCGTTTTTTAAAATCACGCTGGAAGCCAGCCTTGCCCACAAAACTGGCCACACCCCTAGATGGAATTAATCGCCATAGCAGTTTTCGGCTAACTGCACTCGTTTGTGGGCCTTTGAAGAGGCTCTTAAAATTAAGCTTTTTTTTTAGGCACAAGGACACTGAGGCAGCTTTTTAAAAGCTTTGAAATGTATTTTTAATTAATTAAAACTGACTACTGTACACCAATGTAACTTGTAAATGATTCTGTAAAGTTTTTCAAAGTGATTCAGTTATTTAAAATCAGGTTACTCAGGTGGCAGACTCTGATTAAAAATGCTTTTTTTTTTAGATAAACCCATTTTCAGCTGTATTAATAAAACTGCACCAGGTTACCACTCTTAAATATATCAACTATTTTTATTTAAATTACATTGAGATGCTGCCCGATTGCGCTGATTCATGGACGATTTTACGTTTGCCGATATGCAAATTAGTTTGAGCGGAAACTTGAGCAAACAAACTTCTGAAAACTAGCGCAATTTGCACCCAGATCACCGATTGCGTCCAAAGCGGAAACTGTTGGCCTGGAACTATAAAATGAATGGTGTTAGTCTACAGAATGCAGCACAAGATTAAGATTTTTGGGGTATTAGTTGGCGAATCGTTGAAACTGTTCACGGTAAATAAGGCCAATAGTTTCTTGGGTTGTATGGTGCATGGAATAAAACTCCCATCACAGGATGTGAAACTGAGCCCACAGGACGTTAGTTCATCCCCATTTGGAATACTGTGCAGTTGTGGTCGCCATATTACAGGAAGAACATCACTGCACTGGAAAAGATGCAGCAAAGAGCTACAGATTGACACCTGGCCTCAGACACCTAAACTACAATGTGTCCCATTTCTTTCAGCTCGGTGTTGACAAAGCCATCCCTTTCGTCTCCTGTCTACATTGCATTTGTTTGATTCAGACACCAGCAACCTTTCTGACTATCTGCTCAAGTTGCATCAGGTGGTGCAAATCCTTGGCGTGTAGTTTGGAACTGGGCTGAGCTTTTTACTCTATCCACACAATCACCAAAGGGGCTTTCTGCCATCTCCAGAATGTGCCCTATTATGCTTCTACTTTTGTCCACCACTGTTGAAGCTCAAACAAAAACGAAAAATGCTGGAAACCCCAAGTAGATTGATCGGTCGTCATCTTTGAAGAAAACTGACAACTTACCATTTCAGTTGCAGATCCTTCATCATCAATGCTGACTGACCTGAGAGTTTCCCGCGTTTTTCTGTTTTCATTTCAAATTTCCAGAATCTGCACTTTTTTTGTCTTTAATGTTGAAGCCCTCCTGCATGAGCACCGCTGATGCATCCCTCCTGTTTATGCTTAGTGTCCATCTCTCCTTGTAAAGCACTCATAGTTTTTTTTGTACAAGTTCTATTGAAATGTATGAAGTCATCTGTTTGAAGTCGTAAATTTGTAACTTTCTTTTTAGTTGTCAGGAGACAGCTGGAGAAGGACAGCCACCTGCATTGCCGCCAAAACAGAAAAAAAATACGATAACACAGTCTCAACAATCTAACTTCTGCCAGCAGGAACTGGACCCCCACTTCCAAGACCTATTGGACGTCCCAATAACATCAGAAAAATCTACAGTAAGTTATTGTCCAGTTGAATAATTTTAGAATGTTTGAGGGATAAAGTCAGTCATCTGAACTGACTTAATAGTATATCAGATATACAGTGGCTCGAGGAACAGCACCTCTTTCGATTAGGCACTTTACAGTTTTCCGGACTCAACATTGAGTTCAACCATTTCAGATCATAACCTCTGCCACCATTTTTTGGATGGCAGCTGTTGTTTCTGCTATTCCCATTTATACCTCTTCTAGACACATTTTTTTTTACTTGTCCCATTACCATCTCCTTTTGCTTGCACCATCATTTTGTCATTTAATCTCTCCTGCCTATCTCAGATCTTCCCTTTTGTTCTTTCCTCACTTTCCCAGCCTCTGTACTTGCTTAAAACTTGTTACATTTCTAACTTTTTCCAGCAGGCAGGAGGAAAGGTCATCGACCTGAAACGTTAACTCTGCTTCTCTCTCCACAAATGCTGCCTGACCTGCTGAGTATTTCCAACATTTTTTGTTTTTACACAGTAATCAGTGTCTGCTTCACTTTAGATGTAGATTTAAAAGTAGCTGGAAAATGCTGTGTATATGGTCACAAATCATTTACAAAAAGTGGCTATTAAATTTTTGAGCCATACATTAAAAACTTGATTGTACAGTATTCTGCATGCAGTTTCTACACTAGTATAATAAAGCTGTATGTTTGACCTTGCATTACGTTCTTTAATGTACTCTGAAATTGCGCAAATGAACTTTAGGCTGATGCAATTCACAGAATTGATCAGTTTCCGATGGTGGGAAATTCTTTCATAATTATGAAACAAAGTTGCAGACTTGAGGAAATCAAACTACTAACATGCATGAAACCCATAATACACACAAGAATGAAAATGTATTTCTGATTGACTTTAATATCATAGAATGGTTACAGCATAGAAGGAGGCCATTCGGCCTGTTAAGCCCATGCCGGCTCTCTGCAAGAGCACGTCAGCTAGTCCCACTCCACTGCCCTTTCCCTGTAGACCTGCAAAAAAAATTCTTCAAGTACTTATCCAATTCCCTTTTGAAAGCCACGATTGAATCTGCCTTCGCCACCCATTCAGGCAGTGCATTCCAGATTCTAACCACTCGCTGCGTGAAAAAGTTTTTCCTCGTGTCACCTTTGGTTCTTTTGCCAATCACCTTAAATCTGTGTTCTCTGGTTCTCAACCCTTCTGCCAATGGGAATAGTTTCTATCTACTCTGTCTAGTTCCCTCTGTTCTAAGGAGAACAACCTCAGCTTCTCCAGTCTATCCCTGTAATTGAAGTCCCGCAACCCTGGAGCCATTCTTGTAAATCTTTTCTGCACCTTCTCTAAGGCCTTCACATCCTTCCTAAAGTGCGGTGCTCAGAATTGGACACAGTACTCCAATTGAGGTTGTACCAATGTTTTATAAAGGTTCATCATAACTTTAAGTTGTACTCTATGCTTCTATTATTAAGGCCAAGATCCCGTGTGCTTTCTTAACCAATTTCTCAACCTGTCCTGCCACCTTCAACGATTTGTGCACCTGTACCCCCGGGTGTCTCTGTTCAAGCACCCACTTTAGGATTGTAACCTTTAGTTTATATTGCCTCTTGTTCTTCCGACCAAGAAAAGCAGTGGTCCTAGTACCTAGGTTTAACCTTATAAATCAGTGAAAGTAGTCATTTGGTCCTAACGTGGCTATATTCTGTGGACCAAGTGCTGAATTCAACAGAAGTATAGGGCCGAAGTTTCGGCCTCAGTTGCTCCTGATTTTTTGGAGCAACTGGTGTAGAACGGAGTATCTTTGAAATTCAAATTCTTGGCATTTAGTTTGTTCCATTTCTAGTCAGTTAGAACAGTTTCACTTTGGAACAGAATATTTTTTTCAAAAGGGGGCGTGTCCGGCCACTTACGCCTGTTTTCAAAGTTTCGGCAGTGAAAACTTACTCCAAACTAATTTAGAATGGAGTAAGTGAAGATTTTTGTACACTCAAAAAAAAACCTTGTCTACACTTTAGAAAATCAGGCGTAGGGAATGGGGGGGGGGTGGTTTAAAGAGAAGTTTACAAACATTAAACACTTCAGTTTTACAAATAAAGAGCCATCATTAATAAATGATAAAAACATCAATAAATCAACCAATAAATCAATCAAAAAAAATTAATAAATTTATTTTTTAAATCAATAAATAAAACATTTTCTACTTACTGACTGCAGCACCGGGAACCCTCCAACAGCGTGCTGGGATTGGGGGGGAGGGGGGGGGGTGGAGGGAGGAGGAGGAGAAGGGGGGGGGGCGAGGGGGGAAAAGGAGAAGAGGGGGGGGGGAAAGGAGGGGGCGGGGAAGGCTGAACGGGCCGGGTCCAAGACTTCGGGCCGGGCCCGGTCCCCAGCACCAGATTTACAGGTAGGTGGCGTTGGGTCGGGTCGGGGTTCGGGTCCTGTCCGGGGGCGGGGAGTGGGGGGAAGCGGGAGTCGAGTCGGGTCGGGAGGAAGCAGGAGCTGGGTGTGAGAGGAGCCTTATTCACGCAGCCCCAGTGAGGCCATTCGGCCAGAGCTAGGGGCTGCGTGCTTCGGGCCCCTCCCACACAGTTTTGGGTGCCTGGAGCTACTGCACATGTGCGCCCACTGTAGCGCGCATGTGCAGAGGTCCCGGTACTGTTTTCAGCGCAAGGACCTAGCTCCGCCCTCCACAGCTCGTGCTGCGCCGCGCCCGGCCCAAGAGGACCAGCAGGGAGCCGGAGAATCTGGAAGTTTTTTTTAGGCACACTTTGTGGCGCGAATAACGGGCATCCAGGTCGGGGCTACGTCGTTCTAGGCGTGGCCTGAAACTTGGGCCCTTAAAGGGGGAAGAAAATTGTGCTAAGATGGGAATGACTTTGCAGACTCTTGTTGCTACAGAAGGATTGATTCAGTTTCTGAATTAGCCAATGACATCCACAACCTGCAAGTCATGGCATTACTGCAGTACATCATCATCATCATAGGCAGTCCCTCAGAATCTAGGAAGACTTGCTTCCACATGAGTCCTTAGGTGGCTATACAGTCCAAAACGAGAACCACAGTCTGTCACAGGTGGGACGGATAGTCGTTGAGGGAAGGGGTGGGTGGACTGGTTTGCCGTAAGCTCTTTCATCTACCTGGGCTTGACTTCTGCATGCTCTCGACGACGAGACTCAAGGTGCTCAGCGCCCTCCCGGATGCACTTCTTCCACTTAGGGCAGTCTTTGGCCAGAGACTCCCAGGTGTCAGTGGGGATGTTGCACTTTATCAGGGAGGCTTTGAGGGTATCCTTGTAACGTTTCCGCTGCCCACCTTTGGCTCGTTTACGAGTAGAGCGCTTGCTTTGCGAGTCTCGTATCTGGCATGCGAACTATTGTGGCCTGCCCAGCGAAGCTGTTCACGTGTGGTCAGTGCTTCAATGCTGGGGATGTTGGCCTGGTCGAACCCGCTA
Organism: Pristiophorus japonicus; assembly: GCF_044704955.1. NCBI lineage: Eukaryota > Metazoa > Chordata > Chondrichthyes > Pristiophoridae > Pristiophorus > Pristiophorus japonicus. The sequence goes on from NC_091979.1 coordinate 38,103,442, forward strand.
ACGGTGCGTCTGTCCTCCCAGAGGAATTGTAAGATCTTGCAGAGACATCGTTGGTGATATTTCTCCAGCAACTTGAGGTGTCTACTGTACATGGTCCATGTTTCTGAGCCATACAGGAGGGCAGGTATTACTGCAGCCTTGTAGACCATGAGCTTGGTGGCAGTTTTGAGGGCTTGGTCTTCAAACACACTTTTCCACAGGCGACCGAAGGCTGCATTGGAGGTGGTGTTGGATCTCGTCGTCAATGCCTGCTCTTGTTGATGGGAGGCTCCTGAGATAAGGAAAAGTGGTCCACATTGTCCCGGGCCACGTCGTGGATCTTGATGACTAAGGGGGCAGTGCTATGCGACGAGGACAGGCTGGTGGAGGACCTTTGTCTTACTGATGTTTAGATTAAGGCCCATGCTTTCATACGCCTCCGGTAAATACGTTGACTGTGTCCTGGAGTTCAGCCTCTGCATGTGCGCAGACTGTCATCCATGTATTGTAGCTCGACGACAGAGGTTGGGGTGGTCTTGGACCTGGCCTGGAGACGGCAAAGGTTGAACAGGTTCTGTAGTTTAGTTCCACTCCAGCGGGGGGGGAGCTTGTCGACTGTGAGATGAAGCATGGCAGTGCGGAAGATTGAGAAGAGGGTTGGGGCGGATGTGGATTGGGTCTGTGATGGATCCGTTAGTAAGGATCACAGCCTGCATGTTGTCTTGGAGCAGGTCTGGAAAATCACATCTATGTGCTTACAAAACTGGCCTGTAGATTGTAGGAGGATGGGGAAACTGAGGGAGGTTGCTTTCATTTCATTTCACAGAAAAGGTGAGAAAGGATCTCAAATGAACAATCATTCGCTTTAAATGGTAATTGGTTAACTTGTGCCTCATTTCTTGAAAATTGACCTCGAGGGTTGAATGTTAATAGCTCATGTTGCGCCATTACCTCTTAATTTGTAACCTTTCAGAAGAATCTCCAATCTGTTCAGTACATATGACTTTTAATATCTTGTTTCTGCTTTCTTCAGCCAAATGGTATCGTTCCTCATGACAATCTAGTTCTGATAAGAATGAATGCAGATGCGAATGGGAGATTCGGTTTCAATGTTAAGGTAGGACATCTTGCTCATATTTACAAACTCTTATGCATGTGCATCAACTATTCTGAATTTAAGTACATTTAGTCTTGGCAAAAGCATATTTAGCCACAAATAAGGATTTTTCTGACCATTTTCTATAGGGATTATTTAAAAAGGTACCTAGATAAAAGGCGGTTGCAGAAAGCTAAATGTTTTCCACAGGGACTAAACGATGAGCAATCTATTAGTTTGTATGGTAAACACCTCACACCCATTGTGTTGGAAAATCCTTTGATCCCAACTGCTGAGGGAGGTAAAAAATGAGACACGTTATAAAAACAAAATTTGACACTGAGCCACAAGATATTAGGACGGATGGTCAAAGAGAGAGGTTTTAAAGAGTGTCTTAAAGGGAAAATGAGAGCTTTCGGGAGGGAATTCCAGAGCTTTAGGGTCTTGGCAGCTGATGGTACGGCTATCAATGATTGAGCAATTCAAATCAGGGATGCTTAAGAGGCCAGAATTAGAGGAGTGCAGCTATCTTGAGGGGAAGGGATGGGGTGGTTGTGGACTGGAGGAGATTACAGAGCTAGGTAGGGGCGAGCCCATAGAGGGATTTGAAAACCAGGATGATTATTTTAAATTCGAAGCATTAACTAACCAGGAGCCAATGTAGGTCAAAGCACGGTTGAGCAGGACTTGGTGCGAGTTAGGACACGTGCAGCCGAGTTTTGGATGACCTTAAGTTTACGTAGGGTAGAACATGGGCAGCCAGCCAGGAGTGCATTGGAATAGAGAAGTCTAAAGGCACAACGGCATGGATAAGGGCTTCAGCAGCAGATGAGCTGAGGCAGGGGCAAGTCGGACGATGTTACGGAAGTGGAAATAGGTGTTTTTAGTTATGGCGTGGATATGTGATCGAAAGCGCATTTCTGTCAAATATGACACCCAGGTTGCAACCAGTCTGGTTCAGCTTCAGGCTGATACTAGGGAGAGGGATAGTCTGTGTAAGCTGATGTGGGCTAGTAGGGGGTTTCTTTTATCTTGTATTACGTGAAAATGAATGAAACAGATTGAATTGAGTGAGTCCAGTCATAATAGCAGTTCTGTATATGTACATTGCTGTGAAATATAATGGCTTAACAATTTGTGTCTGGCCTTGACACAATGTTTGCTCGGTCTGCCTTCAGAGAGATGGAACAAATACCTATGTAGAAAAACACTGATATGAGTCCGGTTACATGGGGTTATTTTTGCTACACCCTCGGATACACTATCGTTCAAGTGGATATAGGGCAGTGTGACTCCCATTTAAAAAGTCCGTGCTCATGCTGCCACTGTAATGCTCGTCATCAGCTTGGTTTGGGCAACAGAAATTGGTACAGGTACAACGTCTGAAATTTGGAATTCTTGGGACCGAATCCGTGCCGGATTTCGGGTTTTGCCAGATTTCGGATCTTGCCGATCGCCGAAATGTCCGGTTTTCGGACAATTCCCATTTTCGGAATTCAGGATTCAGGACGTTGCACCTGTATATTTAAAATGAACATTTCTGCGCACACATATCTCGTATTGGTTGTGGTCAATAATTTTTTTTAAAGCAGTATGTTGCACCTTGTATTCTAATTGACTGTTGGGAGCCTGTTCTAGCATGTCATGCTAAATTGCTCATTATGTTAAAAAAAAATTACTATTTAGTGTAATAGTCAGTTCTGTTTCATTTTTACAGGGGGGTATTGATCAGAAAATGCCAGTAATAGTATCACGAGTGGCACCTGGAACACCAGTGAGTAGCTGTCTACAAAGTTCTATATGAAGTAATATTTTCTCAGCAATGCATGACACATTAGGAATCATTAAAATTGGCATTAATTGAGTTTTCGAGGATGTCCCAGATGCAGTGGTTCTGAACCTGATTTTTGCCAGGGAAAAACAGGCTTTGCAGTTTTTTTTGAAAGGGACCCGGATATTGTAATAACACCTCAAGCTGCAGTACTCTCTGTAAATATACATAAAACTATTCCTATAGCTCAGTGAGAAAAACATTTGCAATTTAAAAAAAAAAGTAAACTCTTCATTTATCCCTGTAGAGTATTACATCCTTCTAATTTCATGTGATTTCAGTCTGATTTGAAAGAATGTGGGGATTGTATTTTAATGTCATTATCTGGACACCAAAAGCTATATATTAATAACTTCAATTTCACTGACAATCTGCAAAGCCAGCAAAATGAAAAATCTAAAAGAAATGCATGATTTTTCTCTGAATTTACTTGGCTTTTTGGGGGTACCATTTTCCCTTGATTTTTTGCCTGCTTTTTGATGCTAAAAGAGCCTTTAAGAAGCCTAGGTTTTTAAATAACCAAAAAATAATAACTTTCATGATCCTAAAAAACAGAATGCAGATCTGCCTGCCCAGTAATATTCCCTTGTGTATTGTGGCATCTGGGTTTTAGAAGAATGACTTTCTGGCATGACTTTTTCTGTTGCAAGTGAGGCACGTTTCAATACACCTCATCTATAAGCATGAATGGTTACGTAGCATCTTGCCCCATTTAACAAACCTCTTGCAGCTTATGAAGCTTTCTACCTTCAATACTTTTTGGAAAATTTGACACACAATTTTTATTCGCTAAATGTCAAACTGTGAAGCTAGTGAAATATGTAGAGAGGCCAGAGAAAAGTGAAGTTTAACTAGTTCAGTAAAAGATAAGGGAGTCGAGGGTTATGGAGATAGGGGGGAGAAGTGGAGATGAGGCCAAGATCAGATCAGCCATGATCTTATTGAATGGAGGAGCAGGCTCGATGGGCCAGATGGCCTACTCCTGCTCCTATTATTATTAACTTCAGCTGGTGTTCAACCTAGAGGGTTTGCTGCCAGCAGGCATTCAGACTAACACGACATTTTTTAAGTTGAACACAAAGCAATTGGTAGTGTAGGTAACCTTTGAGTGTGATATATAGGATATAATGGCTCATCGGTGTATCCTGGAACAACACCAGGTTATTTCTTTAAGCCACATTATTAGGACTTGAGCATATAATCTAGGGTGATACTTCAGTGCAGTACTGAGGGACTGTTGCATTGTCAGTTAGTATATTTCATAGAGAAATGAAAGAGGTATGTCTGCCTTTTCAAGTGGACTGAAAAGATTCCATTTTATAAATGAGATCCTTCATTCAACACCACCTAACTATACTTATCAGGTCATTTATCTCACTGCTATTTGTTGGCCTTTGCTGTGGGCAAATTGGCTACTATATTTGCTTACAAAAGTTATTCATTAGCCATGAAGTACTTTGGAACATCAGTATGTAGAAATATTTTTAACTATCTGGGAATTTGAGCCAATATTAAGGTATTGTTAGGTGTAATGTTAATATCCAGTGGTGGTCCATAATTGTTTTTTTCTTGTTTTTTTTCGCCTTTCGGTAGGACCTTTCTGGTTCAGTAATTTTGCAAGAACTGAGTAGAATTGCTTGAATGCATAGATGTTGCTGAAATTAACCTCTACTATAAAATTTATGTAACTTTTAAGTGTGACAATCATTTTAAAAGTCTGATTTAAATGGCTATGAACATTTAAGACATCTTCTGTTCTCTCAATGTGTAGGCTGATACTTGCGTTCCACGACTCAATGAAGGCGATCAGGTTGTACTGATCAATGGTCGGGACATATCAGAGTACACACACGACCAGGTTGTCATGTTCATCAAAGCCAGCTGTGAGATTCACTCCGAAGAACTAATACTATTGGTTCGGCCCAATGGTAAGTATGGGTCTTTAAAAGTGAAACTGATGCTTTGTAAATAGCGAAGTAACTTACTCAAGCTCAAAAGCTTTCTTGTATCTAGCATGTGTAACTGAACTATCTAAACCCAATTTCCCGAGTGTGGTATACTGCATTCCTTTTAAGTACATTCTACAATTGTGTGAATTTTTTTTTTGTCTTCTCAAGCTGTTTATGATGTTGTAGAAGAGAAGGCAGAAAGTGAACCTGATTTTCAGTACATTCCAGAGAAATCTCCTCTGGATGTAACCCACCAGGATGACGATGCCTTAAGCGACTCAATGATACATTTACGAGATGGTCTGGAGACGGGAACTATTCTTGCACAGTTTGATGTGAGTATCTTATTATCTTGTATTTTTGTTAACCGTGTGAAAGTGCATAATTTAATCATTTTTCAGACTTGCATTTACTTGAATAAAAAAAATAGCATTGAGCAAGTAATACAGTATCCACTAATCAAAATCTGAGCACGATACTCATTATCGTACAAGACCTATGTTACCTTTATATGCGGTGTGGGTAAAAAAATAAACTATTCCTTGGCTCCGTGTCACAATTGCAGCTCGCTTACTTCAGTGCCCAATACCTAGAAAGAAAATAGTTATGTCGTGCCTTATCGCTCATTTTCTTGTAGAATTTCCCCCGACTCATTACTTTTTTGGACTTGAATGACTTTTAATGTAAACAAATGCAGCATCCATTCTATAGGAACAATGTCTCACGAACAGCAATGAAGTGAATAACCAACGAATCCATTTTTACGGTGACATTGGCTGAATGAGAAACACCAGGAGAATCCTCTGTTCTTCAAATTGTACCATGGGATCGTTAACATCCACCTGAACAGGCAGACAGGACCATAATATCCCATCCAGAAGTCATCACTTTGGAAAATGCAGAACTTCCTCAAGATGCTTGAAAAAGGGGGAAACTATTATTAAAAAAAAATATTATTCCGGTTTAAAAAGCAATTTAAGGAGTATTCACTGGGGAGTTGAATGAGATGAGCTAACACAGCCGCTAGTTGAATTGGATTAAAAGCTATTGATAACTAAATATGCATGTTTGAGTCCAAGTAAGCGTTGTATTTTTGAAACAATGAAGCTGATTTTAGTTGAAAGTTAACGTGTATGATTAGTCAACAACTCCATTATCGCTGGATCAGGATGGTAGAAGGTGAACTAGATGAACCTTGATCTTTTTTCATCTAGCAATTCCTGTGTTCCTATGTCATCTTCGCTGAAGGTAAAACTGTTCTTTTTTTCTTCTTAGCAACTGTATAGAAAAAAGCCTGGTATGACAATGTCATGTGCCAAGTTACCTCTCAATATTTCCAAAAACAGATACAGAGACATCTCACCTTGTAAGTAAAGTTTGCTTTAATTTTCATTTTATGCCATCAGTACAGCCAAGGAATTTATAATCAGCAAGATCTTGCAACAGAGAAGCCTTTCTGTTTGGGAATTGTACCACAATCTGTGTTTATTTTGTAATCTCCAAAGAAAACAAAGGACTTCTGTTCTGAAACCTGTCTGTTAACCTCTTCAAAAATCTTGCAGAATTTCTGATCCCAGCACGATTTACGTAAGGGAACCTCATTCTCCTAAGTACAAGTGCTTCATTGAAAATAGGGTGTACATTGTGTGTTCTATTAACTAAAGTTACAGTACCCCATTTGCAATGTGAAATGTTACTAAATTTGAGTGAACAAAGCTGTTTCCCAGTATTTCGTTATTGTTCTAGATTAGTATTTCGTAGGGCAAACCTTTAGTTTAGAAAAATTGGTCCATCTCTTTCTTGTGATAGTTCCTGATTCTATCATTCATAGGATCACACAGAAACAGGCCATTTGGCCCAACTGGTCTGTACCGCTGTTTATGCTCCACATGAGCCTCCTCTCACCCATCCTCCTTTTCTGTTCTCCTTTATGTATTTACCTAGCTGCCCCTTAAATGTGTCTTTGCTATTTGCATTAACTACTCAATGTGCTGGCAAGTTCCACATTCTAACCACTCTCTGGGTAAAAAAGTTTCTCCTGAATTCCTTATGGATTTATTAATGTTTATCTTGTATTTATGGCTCCTAGTTTTGGTCTCCACCACAAGTGGAAACATCTGTCTACCCTGTCATAATTTTAAAGAACTCTTAACAGGCCACCTCTCGGCCTTCTCCTTTCTAGAGAAAAGATCCTCAGCCTGTTAAGTATTTCCTGATAGCTATAACTTCTCAGTTCTGGTATCATCCTTGTAAATCCTTTTTTGCACATTCTTCAATGCCTCTGTATCCTTTTTGTAATACGGAGACCAGAACTGTTCACAGTACTCTGAAGTGTAATCTAAGCACAGTTCGATACAAGTTTAATGTAACTTCTCTGCTTTTCAATTCTATTTCTCTAGAAATGAACCCCAGTGCTTTGCTTGCATTTTTATGGCCTTGTTGACCTGGGTTGCTACTTTTAATGATTTGTGAATCTGTAACCTCTGATGCCTTTGCTCCTCTACCTCATTTAGACTTATTTTCCAAGGAATACGTAGCCTCCTTATTCCTCCTTAAAATCCACCATCTCGCACTTATCTATATTGAAATAAATTTGCCATTTACATGCCCATTCTGCAAATTTATTAATATAATTTTGTCTCGCTCTTCCTCAATAGTAAGTATTCCTCCTTCCCCCCCCCCCCCCCCCCACCCCAATTTGGTGGTGGTCAATTAAGAGCATGCGTTCGACCAAAAAAAAACTACATAAATACTAATTGGAAATAAAAGTGCATGTTGCAAAATATATACAACTTGAACATTTAATATGCTATTGTGTTTTTCGAAGTTGAATGTAACTTCAGAAATTAAATATTACTGCTGATTTAATAAAATATGTTCTAATCCATTCTAATGTTAATTAAAATGAAATGAATTGCAGGAATCCTTTTGTGGTTGATAGAAAATATTGTGTTTAAGCTGTAAAATGCTGAATGGTGGTTGAAAGTCTTCAAATGCACACTTTTGCCTTAAAATAGTCAGAGAATACAATGTGCAGGAAAAAAGTTTTTATTGAAGTTAATCTGAAAATGTACAGGATGAATTGTCTGCGTGCTGAAGTGAAGTTGTATTTTGACTTTTTAACATTACATTGTGGTTCCTGTCTCTGGAATCATGGTACAGCACCTTGTGATTCTTTTTTCTCTAACCTTCTTTATCTCTTCTCCACCCAAAAACTGCTTGTATTCTATATTGTGAAAAGGTGCTAAAAACCTGTGCATTCTCCACACAACTGTTCTTTAACCTACTGTTTAAGTAATTAATATTTGTTTACAGTATCCCTATCCACTGCTTTATAAATTCACCTTAAGCACATGGATCAAGCATGTCTTGTTACTCTTATTATTTGGTAATGTTTTGTTACTCCTGTTGTTATTTGGTCATGTCCACACTTTTTTTGCTAATCCCTGCCACATTTTTTCCCATTCATAACCTTCAACTAGGCTTCCACTGATCTTTTTGTAGAGAAACTTAATTCAGTCCCACGATTATAATTTTTCTGCTCCAGTGTAATATTAGAAACTCTTTGCCGCAGTGAAATTCATTGCAATGTGACTTGAAAGAAAAATCTGTGGTGCAGTCATCTTGTGTGCATCCTTACATTGTAGATCAGTCTAAATTGAACATATTGCCTATTTGACAGTCAAGGATTGCAACTGCAGCAATCTTAATACCAGAATGCTGTATTTTTACCCATCTGTGATTGCATTCTGTAGTGTTAACATGACATCCTATCTTATTGTAATGTGAAACCCTCCAGCCTGTGGCATAAGCATGTTGTATTTTCCGATCGCATTGTTGGATTCTTTTCCTGCATTAGGCGTAACTGTCCCATTGTGTGAACTTAACAACCTTCCTGCTCTTCTTACAGATGATGCAACACGGGTTATTCTAAAGGGTACAGATGACTACATCAATGCAAATTATATAAATGTGAGTAGCATAGTGTGCTTTTGAAATTGTGTACCACATGACGTTCAGCTATGTGTGAAGAGACTATATGCAAAATGTAATGCCAATAAAGTAACCCATTTGTAAATTATACATGATTTAACAACTTGACCATAAAGATCCAAAAAAAAGTCCGATGGTAGCTCACTGAGGAATATATCAGTGTGCTATAATTGTCCACTTAGTGCTACATGAATCATATAAAAACTCTTGCTAAAGTTGTGCCACAAGTATGAAATTCAATATTGGGCTGGATTTTCGTCATTTTTTCGATCATTTACCACCGAAAGTATGACCGGTGGTAAATGCATCGCAGGTTACCACCGAAATACTGCCAATTTAATAATTTAGCCCCGAAATACCACCGGTGGTTTTAAAAAAAAAAAACTACCGATCTTATTTTTTGGCTGTTTTAATGACCTCATTAAGTGACTGCTTGCTGCCTTAATTTTGCATTTTTTTTAAATGCAAAAAAAAATAATTTCTGCATTTCCAGATTTATTAAAACTCATTGCCATTTTTCTTCAAGATGATCAAACTGTCACTGTCTGAAATATTGCTGGGGCTGTCCTGAGTGACGCTCTAAATTCAAAGGACTTGCTAAATATTTATATTTTAACCTTGGGGGTCAGAGTGTACTTTGACTCTGCATTATGTTTTCCTTATATGAAATAAAAATTAATGAAAGTAAAACTAACCAGGCTTTGGCACTTTGTCACAAAACCTTTGGTCTCATCAGTGAATATTTTTATTTGATGATTGGGGGTTGAGGGGGTGGCTTCAACAATAGAATATTTATTGCCAACTCTACAGAACAGACAACTTGTGGTTCAAAAGTAAGATTGGAACAGACACCAGAATCCTGAGCAATATGGGATTTACGACTACTGTTCATGTGGAGGCTAAACACCAACATGGACTGTTTGAGCTGAACAGCCTATTTCCGTATTATAATCTCTGTTATCTTTTAAATTCCTTATTCATTATTTCTCCTAAACATTTTATTAAAATTAGCTTCCTTCATGATTTGGTTTCTTGGAGTACAAGCCGGTTTTATATGTTACGCCACTAATTTCCTTCAGTGATCAGAGTTATATCAGTCCGTGCAATTTGTGATCATTGCATGGCTCCAACATACTGATCCAAGAGAGATGGGGCATTGCCATCTCTGCTAAAAATTAACTTAAGGCAACTGACTGTTTAATATTGGATTGGACCTTAGAGTATTCTGTTAGCAGTACAGCTTTAATAACAAGAAAATGCTTAATTTGCTGATTTGGCTTTAATTATAGATTTCTTTATTGTAGCGTCAGCCATGGCTCAGTTCTGTTCAGCACTCTCGCCTTTGAGTCAGAAGGTGGTGGGTTCAAGTCCCACTCCAGCGATTTGAGCACCACAATTTAGGCTGTTACTCCAGGGCAGTACTGAGGGAGTACTGCATTGTCAGAGGTGCCATTGTTCGGATGAGACATTAAACCAAGTGGGCGTAAAAGATCCCATGGCACTGTTTCAAAGAAAAGCAAAAAAAAAGTTATTCCCGGTGTCCTGGCCAATATTCTTCAATCAGCATCACTAAAAAGCAGATTGTGGTCATTATAGTTGAGTATTTAAAATAAACACTTGAGACCAGGTCTGTGTTGTTCTCAACTGCCTATTAAGCGATCTAAAAGCTGACCACTGCAAACAGTTCATTTGAGCCCCGAGACCCCTTCTTAACCCTATAATTATAGCAGAGCTCGAAATCCCCAATTCAGTCCCCCTTTTTGATACCCAGCCCAAGAATACCAACCGAATTCTGCTCCATCCTGTGTCCCCTGCTCCATTCTATGGTGATCAGCCACGCGGTTTGGGGGACCCGGGATGTAACCTACGTCTCAGAATATTTCTGGATGCTTGGCAAGTAATTTTTCCTGTTTCCTAATTAAAGCCTTTGCTTTCCTTCTCCGTTGCCTCTTTCTGCATGCCATGCATAACCCAATTCCCCATCCAATAGCTAGCCCTAACTGTATGACCACCAATGAGAGGCTACATGAATCCATAGATGGATATTAACATTCACTCCCCAATTCCATACATGTTCCCACCACTGAGTGTCCTTCTGGATTTCCTCAGTGTCCTTTGAATGCTGTATAATATTTTCCAAAATCTAATGATGTCCTTTTACTTTCTCAGTATCCTTTTTCAATTGCGTCAAATGTTCTTCGAGACGGGAAATATTTTGCCAACTTGGTGTATCATTGTTCCATTTCATCATCCCATCTCGGGTTGTTTAAAGTGATCTTTTTGACATGTTCCTCTCTTTATGGGAATAGGTATCCAAGACCTATTTTGACCACAGTTTTAGGCGTAAAACAGAAATTAGGTTGTGGGATCGCACATATGACATTATCATGCTCGTACTCTTTTTCCTTGGCAGATATGCAGTACGTCCCATCATCCCAGACTGCCACCTCAGTCCCTCCCTGACTAAGGGGGCTGATTTCCAACGTGCAATTAACCGTCTGAGTGAACCCACACGCGATACATTGCCTTCCTTCGATGGGGTGTGCGCACACTATCACACCCAAATATTGCATGCCGCCATCGATGTGCACCCCTTGCAATGGGCCACTTAGTTTCACCGCAAAGGGGGGCATATCGTGGAATAAAACCTGGGATTGACCTTGTGTATCTCCTGTGTTCTGTACTGTGCGTAAAACATAAAAACAGATAGTAAAAGCTTTTACTGACATATAAAACGGAAAAGAGTGACTAAAGTAAATGTTGGTCCCTTAGAAGATGAGAAGGAGGATTTAATAATGGGAAATGTGGAAATGGCTGAGACCTTAATTATTTTGTTTCGGTCTTCACAGTGGAAGACACAAAAACCATGCCAAAAATTGCTGGTAACGGGAATGTGGGAAGGGAGGACCTTGAGATAATCACTATCACTAGGGGGGTAGGGCTGAACAGGCTAATGGGACTCGTGGTAGACAAGTCCCCTGGTCCTGATGAAATGTATCCCAGGGTATTAAGAGATGGCAGAAGTTATAGCAGATGCATTCGTTATAATCTACCAAAATTCTCTGGGCTCTGGGAAGGTACCAGTGGATTGGAAAGCAGCTAATGTAACGCCTCTGTTTTTAAAAAAAAAGGGGGCAGACAAAAGACAGGTAACTATAGACCGTTTAGTTTAACATCTGTAGTGGGGAAAATGCTTGAAGCTATCATTAAGGAAGAAATAGCGGGACATCTAGATAGGAATAGTGCAATCAAGCAGACGCAACATGGATTCATGAAGGGGAAATCATGTTTAACTAATTTACTGGAATTCTTTGAGGATATAACGAGCATGGTGGATAGAGGTGTACCGATGGATCTGGTGTATTTAGATTTCCAAAAGGCATTCGATAAGGTGCCACACAAAAGGTTACTGCAGAAGATAAAGGTACGCGGAGTCAGAGGAAATGTATTAGCATGGATAGAGAATTGGCTGGCGAACAGAAAGCAGAGAGTCGGGATAAATGGGTCCTTTTCGGGTTGGAAATCGGTGGTTAGTAGTGTGCCACAGGGATCGGTGCTGGGACCACAACTGTTTACAATATACATAGATGACCTGGAAGAGGGGACAGAGTGTAGTGTAACAAAATTTTCAGCTGTCGCAAAGATTAGTGGGAAAGCAGGTTGTGTCGAGGACACAGGCTGCAAAGAGATTTAGATAGGTTAAGCGAATGGGCTAAGGTTTGGCAGATGGAATACAATGTCGAAAATATGAGGTCATCCACCTTGGGGGGGGGGGGGGGGGGGGGGAGAGAGAAACAGTAAAAGGGAATATTATTTGAATGGGGAGAAATTACAACATGCTGCAGTGCAGAGGGACCTGGGGGTCCTTGTGCATGAATCCCAAAAAGTTAGTTTGCAGGTAATCAGGAAGGCGAATGGAATGTTGGCCTTCATTGCGAGAGGGATGGAGTACAAAAGCAGGGAGGTCCTGCTGCAACTGTAGAGGGTATTGGTGAGGCCGCACCTGGAGTACTGCGTGCAGTTTTGGTCACCTTACTTAAGGAAGGATATACTAGCTTTGGAGGGTGTACAGAGACGATTCACTAGGCTGATACCGGAGATGAGGGGGTTACCTTATGATGATAGATTGAGTAGACTGGGTCTTTACTCGTTGGAGTTCAGAAGGATGAGGGGTGATCTTCTAGAAACATTTAAAATAATGAAAGGGATAGACAAGATAGAGGTAGAGAGGTTGTTTCCACTGGTCGGCGAGACGAGAACTAGGGGGCACAGCCTCAAAATACGGCGGAGCCAATTTAAAACCGAGTTGAGAAGGAATTTCTTCTCCCAGAGGGTTGTGAATCTGTGGAATTCTCTGCCCAAGGAAGCGGTTGAGGCTAGCTCATTGAATGTATTCAAGTCACAGAGATAGATTTTTAACCAATAAGGGAATTAAGGGTTATGGGGAGCGGGCAGGTAAGTGGAGCTGAGTCCACGGCCAGATCAGCCATGATCTTGTTGAATGGCGGAGCAGGCTCGAGGGGCTAGATAGCCTACTCCTGTTCCTAATTCTTATGTTCTTGTGTTCTGTCCAGAGGGTTGGCTTCTGCGCCCTCTATCTGTGGGATAGCTAGGACCATAATGTATCAATTTCACTTCTCTGCTAATACAATTACTTGGGGACAAGAACACTTGTGTTGTCTTGCGAACATCACAGAGGATAATACCGTCCTTAGTCCATTTGGACAACTACTCATTACTTATCCAATCAGGTATTTTTCCTTGTTTCATCTGGTTTACATTGTATCGGATGTTCCCTAGTAACCATGTATCATACATTGCACATACAAGTTCTTTGTGTTTCTTGGGTTAGATCATTTAGTCGCACACTTATCTTGTTAGTTTGGGCATGAGGCTCTCGAATATCCTCAACTTGCAGCATTTGCCTGGTGACCTCATCCCCTATTTCTGACAACTGAGATACTTGAGGGGAAATTTCTTCATCCTTAGCCCAACGCCCGAGAACTCTTTTACTAAGTCTTGGACCTCTTGGTCTATACTGGAACATGTCAAATGTGTTAATAGTTGCCACCCCCACCGCATACTGATAGTGTGTGTCGGTTGTTGTTAGACAATAGATAACATGAAAACTACACATCATCTCGTGGTTCATTGTCAGACTGTCTCAATCATATGTACCATAAGTAACACCTCAGCATCTAGCCGCTGTGACCCCCTGTTCCCCATTTCACTTAATGCCCATTGTACTTGGTCCTCAATTGGCCCAATTGACTATCCAAATTCATTATACCTTCTCTTTGGCAGTTACACTTTTAACTCCTTTCTTAGTGATATTTACTTGCCTACACAAATAAATAAATTCTTAATGAAACCCGCGCCCCAAGTCTCAGTTTGGACTGGGGTAAAACAAACATTCCCGTCCCAATGGGACAAGTCAAGTTGGTACCGTACTGGTATTCCCGGTGTATAGTGCTGACATAATATTCACCCTTCCCTCTTAATACAGATCGTACAGGAAAATGCTGACCCGCAATTACCTTCATGCTGCAACTCCATGTTATCCCATTGCAATTAAACCCGCATGCAGAGGCTGCATGTTCTACCACGTTGTAGAGGCAAATGAACATGTCCTGAGCTTGAGCACACCCGCTTGGGTTACATTTCTGTTGTTTATTGTATCCTACCAAATTTTCTCAGGCATGATTGGGTAATGCCATATATCTCTTAACAAGGTGATGTCATTCTGTTCCTGTAAATGACATTTGTGCCACCAGATATACCTGTACCAACCTTCTGACTTGGCAGAGAGTCTTAGTAAGTTGATAAGTGGACATCGCCCTAGGTCTCAAATAGTTACCCAGGATGAGAGCTTTCCCTCCAATATGCTGCAGGTTTCCTTGGGCGTGTTCCACTAACCAAGATCCATACGTTACTTCGAGCCATTTCGTTGAAGACTATTTGTTCCCTTTCTATAATCTGGTTTACACCTTTTTTAGCATTAAACCAGTTGCAACATATTAATCAGGCCTCACCGCCTTCTGTTATGATTCTCCCCAATAGTCTCGGCACCATTCTTGTCCAGGTACGATCAAGCCCATCACTCTCCCTGAATTCAGTGCAGGTTGTGCCAAAATCCCTTGATCATTCTCCCATGTAGCCGTGCTGTTTTAGGCTTGCACCACCCAGATGGTCCCACTTTGGTCAGATTCAATATTGCAGGTACCACTTCGTGATGCACATCATGTTATAGTATCATCTGAGTTGGGATTACCATTAGTCCATTTGTTGGCCCTGGGATGTGTTTATGACAATTCGCTCTTCCCACAAATCTGTTTATTGATTGGAGAAGAAGCCTTTGGATGAGTTTTTTTTAATCTCTGCTTGTACAACCGTGCTCCCGTCCTTGCACCCCTTGATGTAATGGACAGTTACAGTGGTATGATTACCATGCCACTGGTAATGTACCCCTATCCTATACTCTCGGCCATCCCTACTTCTACCATTCACGATATGTCTCTTACTACAATGTGAGATTGGCGGGGTTTGCGAGGCATGTGTGTGGACAGGAGGTGGTTCCAGATCTGGGACCTGAGGAGATTCTTCCAGCTCCCATGTCCTGTCCACTTTCATTTGGATCATACTGTACCTGATTAGGTGGGGGTATCCCATTAGGCATCCCTTCTTCCTCATCCCCCTGGAGAGGACTAATCCAGCTCCCCATGTTCATAACTGTTTCTTCTTGTCTCGGTACCTGCTGGTGAACTGAAAAAACGTAATCATTTAATTTTCCTAGGTAACCGGGCTGTATATACCATGAGACTAGCTTTATCAACGATATTATACGGTCCCTTACACTGGAGTTCAAAACTTCCCCCCCAGGCATAGTTTTGTTCCATTACCTCCCACTCCTGAGATTTACTCGGCTAGATGTAGTCGGTTATGGTGGCGTGCTGTCCTGATCCCTCGGGCACAATCCACTAACCCCTTTAAACAACATCGCCTCTTCCCGATGGTCACCTACTTAAAACAAAGGAAACAAAGAATCTCCGGTGATTTTCTTTGAATTAAGAACATTTCTAATTTTCAAAAGGTATCGCCCACTGAATTAAAACAGAGTTCACAGCTGCCTGGGAAAGAGTTAACTTCCTTTGTTTTGAAAGCCGGCAAGAACACATACCATCAATCAATGTCCACTTCCGTTCCACAGCTCGCAGTCTTTTCAGTCTAATTCTTAGTTAAAAATCTTTTCCTTTTGTAAAGTCTCTGTGCTTTTACACTTAAAATAAACATTCAAAAAAACAACTTCACGCACAGTACCATTTCATCCTTTTCTCCCCAGTTACACATTGGTCAGAATTATTTTTAAACCATACCAATTATTAATGTGAAATGCCTTGTGTCCAGAACTTAAAGGCTCTCCACACCATTTACACCAGCCAGAATTTTATCATGGCCGTAATAAAAAGTCTGATTTTTAATAGGTTAATTAACCTCAGTAATTCCAATCTTAAACTTCCCAATAGCACTTGGAAAAGGGGGAGGAGCCACACAAAGGAATATACCTTCCCAAAAACTTTAACCACCAAAGAAAATCACCAGAACAGTAAGAAAGAAACATGATCGTCCCTTTTCTCCTTTTTATTGAGTCATAACCATCCACTATTCCTTAAACCAGTTTCAATTTCTGATCCCCGTGCGCACTTTGTGCACATCCCAAGTATATTTTAAATCAGATGAGGGTTTCTGTCTCTACCACCCTTTTCAGGCAGCGAGTTCCTGACGCCATCACCCTCTGGGTGAAGAGGTCTTTTTTAAACCTCCCCCCAATTACTTTAAACCTACGTCCCCTACAGGTTTTAGCACTTTTCTCTGCTAGATGCCTCCAATTTCATGGTTTCAATTCCCACTGAACATTTTTTTAAAGATTCCTTCCTGCTTTTTTAAACGGTCACCATAGCAACTAACTTCGACCCTTATCTCTTGCAGCACAAAGGGCCCCCTCTCTTTCCACATTCCACACATCATTTTGTCCGAGTTTGTTGCAGTTATAACAGACTTTCGGTTTTCCTACCACCCCCACTGTTTCTAATTAATAAGGGCTGCTGGCAGTTGTTTCTCATGGGGGGGGGGGGTGGTATGTCTCACCCGTGGCATTGGTTGTAATCAGCTGCCTTTTCTGCCTAAGATCAGCCCCCCACCCCAGTCTATATATCATTGTCCTTTTCGCGTGTCATGACTGGTGCTGTTGCCATCACGCCTACTGTCAGTTTATCACTATTTCGTCGCTTTTCAATCAATAGTCATGTCCGTCTACTTACTTCATAATACGCGTGAGTAACTAAAACGAGGCATTCTCCTCCTTTTTGTTTCTTTTCTGACTCCCACCATTTTCTTTGTTCAGTGGATGGGGTGTCTGGTTTCTAATGTTATTTAATCATTATTTCAATTAGTTTTCTATTTTTGTCTGCTGGGTACTGTCAGAGAACCCTCTGGTCCCCACTCTAGTTTCTCACTTCCCGTGGCTATTGGTTGTCAGCGGTACGTCCCTTACTTACTCATCCTGAGTGAGACCGTTACTTGCAACCCATTGGTTCAGTGGTACGTCCCTTACTTACTACTCACGAGTGAGACCGTTACTTGCAGCCTATACCAATTATCAATCGCAACGTTACAAAAGACACACTTCTATATAACTGATCGCAATTGTTTAACCTGGGATCTTCTGCTGACTACTTGAAATCTCGGCCAGGCCTGCAGATTCAAATTTCTCAGGCAACTTACACCAAACAGATTTCTGCCCTCGTCCTAACTGCGTGATAATTAAAACGTGATATGGCTTCCATCTGCTGGTGTCCGCCGCCCGCTTGAAATCCTGCCAACTACGCCAATAGTGGTGGAGTATTTAATATAAATACTAGACATCAGGTCTGTGTTTGAAGATTCTAGCAGTCTTTATTCGCACCTGTGGGGAGGTGACCTGCTATGGATCTAGCCAGGTCACTGTCCAAAGATACGTAGTTTCAAACTACCTTTTATACAATTTGATTAGTTTAAAGCCCGCGTGCACCGTGGTCAATTTCCTTCCGCGTCACATCACTAGCCTCTGTTTTCTGCCGAGCTCGCGTATCATTAAGGTACTGCCTTCATAACCGGAAGAAGGTATGACTGATGTGACCACAATCTGTTGCTACCATGAACCTTGCTCAGACCAGGTAGCATCCTGTTAATGGTTCACGTGTGCCCCATTGTTCTGCTTTTCTACCCTCCTAGGCCCCTTGTGTTCCATTTCTAAGTCATGCAGCTTATCTCAGTTAGTTCTTGCAAAATCAACATGTTATTCTCAACTGCCTATTAAGCGAACTAAAAGCTGACCACTGCAAGCAGCCTGTTAGTTCATTTGAACCCCAAGACCCCTTCTTAACCTATAATAGCAGAGCTCGAAATCCCCACTTCAGTCATTTATCGCATTACTATTTGTGGGCGCTTACTGTGGGCTGCTGAGTTTCTGACAACAGTGACTGCACTCCAAAGGTATTGCTTTGGGATGTCCTGAAATCAAGAAAGGCATTTTCTAAATGCAAGCCTTATTGCTTTGTGCTGATAAAACTCTCCTTTTCTTCACATAGTTAAATATGCACTTGCTATACTTTCATATACAGTTAGTTGGAAGCTGGATAAACCTATTGGCTGTTGTACCTTAAAGCTTGAAGTGCCCCTACATTGTCATTTTTAGAGACCAGACATTAATACCATATTAATGGTATTCACAAGTGTTTTTTCTGCTTTATAAGGTTTTTAATTTTTATTTATTTTAAGCAGCCAATAATTTAAAGACTGGCTGTGATCACACTTGGTTGTGCTCCATTTATCATTGTTCCAGTTGTACAGCAATTTAAGGGCTATTTGAGGAGTGGGAAGTACAGCTATAAATTGAAGCTATTGCTGTTTGCTGTACTGCTGATAAGTTTCACAGCAGGTGGCATGATTTTCCTTCGATTTCTAGATGATTAAATATTTGTATAATCATGGTAGCGTCTATAATCCTTGAAAGGTAACTGGCCAGGTGGATATTATGGTTAAGGCGGCGTACGGAATACTTGCCTTTATTAGCCAAGGCATAGAATATATGAGCAGGGAGGTTATACTTGAACTGTATAAAACACTAGTTAGGCCACAGCGAGAGTACTGCGTGCAGTTCTGGCCACCACATTACAGGAAAGATGCGATTGCACTAGAGAGGGTACAGAGGAGATTTACGAGGATGTTGTCTGGACTGGAGAATTTTAGCTATGAGGAAAGATTAGATAGGCTAATTTGTTTGTTTTCTTTGGAACAATGAGGAGACCTTATTGTGGTGTATAAAATTATGTGGGACCTAAATAGAGTGGCTAGGAAGGACCTATTTCCCTTAGCAGAAGGGTCAACAACCAGGGAGCATAGATTTAAAGTAATTGGTATGAGGTTTAGAGGGGATTTGAGGGGAAATGTTGGTGGGGGGGGTCTGGAACTCACTGCCTGAAAGGATGGTAGAGGCAGAAACCCTCATAGCATTTAAAAAGTACTTGGATGTGCACTTGAAGTACCGTAACCTACAAAGCTACAGACCAAGAGCTTGTGGAATTAGGCTGGATAACGGTTTGTCGGCCGACGCGGACACAATGGGCCGAAATGGCCTCCTTCCGTGATGCAAGTTTCTATGATTTCTATGAAAATGAGCAATTCAGCTTTTTAAGTTACATCTTCAGCAATTTTTGGAACATGGGGACAACCTTTTGATTTTGCGACTGAAGGTTTTTTAATTTTATGCCTTCCATTTTTCTCTTGGAATGAGATTTATTTTTCCTGACGCCCCCTGCCCCGCCTTGAACTCCCCAAACTGTTCTCTTTCCCCAGCGAAGAAGGCAGATGGTCTGCTCCAAAGGCTGTGCCTGTAACCACCCACTCTCTGACTAATGGTCTGAGAGTCAGATATATCTAAGACCAGGAGCCACACAGTCTTAATAACCACCTTAATTGGAAATCAACACACTAGAATATACAATGTTTTGTAGATTAAAATTATAGGTGCTGGTCTTGCATGACTTTCCACTTTGGAGCTTGGTTTGGAACTATACAATCCTCTGATAGGCAATGCCACGTTGGTGAATTTGCATACTGAACTAACGGTTATTTCTGGCTCTCTGGAATGAAGCAAATTTGACCCTAGTGTCCCTTAAATGATTGTGTAATAGCAATAATAAAAACAGAAAATGCTGGAAATAGGGCAGGCAGCATCTGTGGAGAGAGAGAAACAGAGTTAACGTTTTGGGTCGATGGCCTTTCTTTAGAACAGTGTGCTTTGCATTTGCTAAAGCAGAGATTAAATTAAGCAGCCACAGAACAGAATTAATTATATTTAGGAAGCAGTCAAAACTTGCATGACTTAGAAGCTACACATGGAAGTTACAGTTTTTTCAATTTTGAATCTTGAATTGACAAATTTGAGCTCTAGGTTCATAAAATCACAAAGTGAAGCTATCTTAAAAGATAGAAAGACTTACATTTTTATATAGCACCTTTCACGGCCATCAGACGTCTCAAAGCGCTTTCCAGCCAATTAAGTACTTTGAGTGTAGTCACTGTTGTAATGTGGGAAACGCAGCAGCCAATTTGTGCACAGCAAACTCTCACAAATAGCAATGTGATAATGACCAGATAATCTGTTTTTGTTATGTTGATTGATGGATGAATATTGGCCAGGACACCGGGGATAACTCCCCTGCTCCTCTTCGAAATAGTGTTATGGGATCTTTTGCGTCCACCTGAGAGCAGACAAGGGCTCTATTTAACATCTCATCCGAAAGACGGCACCTCTGACAGTGCAGTGCTCCCTCAGTACTGTACTGCAGTGTCAACCTAGATTTATGTGCTCAAGTCCCTGGAGTGGGACTTGAAACCACAACCTTCTGACTCGGATGCGAGTGCTACCCAATGAGCCACAGCTGACAGTGTGGGCACTAAGCAAGGAGTCCTAGGCTGGAGAGGTTCAAAGACTATAGTCAGCTGTAATTTTTTTTCCTTAATTTTACAGATGGAAATCCCTTCCTCCAGTATAATAAATCGGTACATTGCTTGTCAGGGGCCTTTGCCCAGCACTTGTCCAGATTTTTGGCAGATGACTTGGGAGCAAGGATCCTCACTAGTTGTCATGCTGACCACCCAAGTGGAGAGAGGCAGGGTAAGTAAAATGAATGAGGATTGTTTTTGTACTAAATGAAAGTTGTAATTTGTGTGGTCCTGTATAATCTTACTAAAAATCTTATGAAGTTGACATTTTTTCCAAAGGTTAATTTTGTCCCGGGTGTCCATTAGAAGGATATGTTGATAGAGTGAGATGAAGTAAAGTGGGAGGTGGCTGGTGTGGAGTATGAACACCAGCAAATGTTGGGCTAAATGGCCTGTTTCCATGCTGTAAAATTCTATATCGTTTAGTTCTGATAAATGTTGGTTATTTTCAGTGCTGTATTATTTAATTAGTGAGTGTTGAGGGAAAGATTCAGTTCTAATTAGATTTGATGGAACGTATCAGGACAACAGTTTAAATGTTTGTGCATAATTAATATCCTTACCTATGTCCACGGAATTGTGATAGTCTTAGATTTCATTTGATCTAAATTTGTAGATGTTTGTAATTCAGAAACGCAAGGTCTGTGTGCTGTGATGTAAATTGCCAGTGCAAATTTATTACTGTTTTATTTAAATGCATCAGTGTACCAGCAGTTTATTTGCAGCTGTTGTCACTAAAGTGACTTCCGATTGATACCACAAAGCGGCAGCTCAAATTTCATGCTGTTCTTCTGCTCCCAGCAAACGAAAATAGAACATGATCTATAATAGTACTACTTCTGGTGGTATTCATATAATGGTACTTGTATTGGGGGATGGAAGAGAAGAAATCATTTATACTTGGGCTCATGTAGGTGGAATATTTGACTTTGGATTTGGTTACTTTTTTTAAATCACTTTCACTAGTTTAACGTTTAGCCTCATTGACCTTGGATCGATGTTTTAAATCTGTTAATATTCCCCAAACTGAATTTAAAGAGGAGCATAATTCTGCCCATGTCCCTCTGAATTGAGGAAGACTTGCTTCCACTTTAAAAATGAGTCTTTGAGCGTGTCCTTGTAATGTTTCCTCTGCCCACCTTTAGCTCGTTTGCTGTGAAGGAGCTCTGCAAAGAGCACTTGCTTTGGGAGTCTCGTGTCTGGCATGCGAACTATGTGGCCTGCTCAGCGAAGCTGATCGAGTGTGGTCAGTGCTTCAATGCTGGGGATGTTCGCCTGGACGAGGACACGAACGTTGGTGCGTCTGTCCTCCCAGGGGATTTGTAGGATCGTGCGGAGACATCATTGGTGGTATTTCTCCAGCGACTTGGGGTGTCTACTGTACATGGTCCATGTCTCTGAGTTATACAGGAGGGTGGGTATTACTACAGCCCTGCAGACCATGAGCTTGGTTTGTTCCTATGGGTATGATTTGGAGGATTTTCTTGAAACGAATTCAATTTTAATGCTAAGAGTCATCTGTAATTGGAAAGAACAAAAATATAGCATCCAATTTCTAGATTTTATACATCAAGCAAAGATTAGGAGTAAATGGGTACTTTTCAGAATGGCAGACAGTGACTAGTCGGGTACCGCAAGGTTCTGTGCTGGGGCCCCAGCTGTTTACATTGTACATTAATGATTTAGACGAGGGGATTAAATGTAGTATCTCCAAATTTGCGGATGTCACTAAGTTGGGTGGCAGTGTGAGCTGCAAGGAGGATGCTATGAGGCTGCAGAGTGACTTGGATAGGTTAGGTGAGTGGGCAAATGCATGGCAGATGAAGTATAATGTGGATAAATGTGAGGTTATCCACTTTGGTGGTTAAAAACAGAGACAGACTATTATCTGAATGGTGACAGATTAGGAAAAGGGGAGGTGCAACGAGACCTGGGTGTCATGATGCACCAGTCATTGAAGGTTGGCATGCAGGCGGTTAAGAAAGCAAATGGCATGTTGGCCTTCATAGCGAGGGGATTTGAGTACAGGGGCAGGGAGGTGTTGCTACAGTTGTAAAGGGCCTTGGTGAGGCCACACCTGGAGTATTGTGTACAGTTTTGGTCTCCTAACTTGAGGAAGAACATTCTTGCTATTGAGGGAGTGCAGCGAAGGTTCATCAAACTGATTCCCGGGATGGCGGGATTGACATATCAGGAAAGACTGGATCAACTGGGCTTGTTATTCACGAGTTCAGAAGAATGAGAGGGGATCTCATAGAAATGTTTAAAATTCTGACGGGTTTAGACAGGTTAGATGCAGGAAGAATGTTCCCAATGTTGGGGAAGTCCAGAACCAAGGGTCGCAGTCTAAGGATAAGGGGTAAGCCATTTAGGACTGAGATGAGGAGAAACTTCTTCACCCAGAGAGTGGTGAACCTGTGGAATTCTCTACCACAGAAAGTTGTTTGAGGCCAATTCACTAAATATATTCAAAAAGGAGTTAGATGTAGTCCTTACTACTAGGGGGATCAAGGGGTATGGCGAGAAAGCAGAAATGGGGTACTGAAGTTGCATGTTCAGCCATGAATTCATTGAATGGCGTTGCAGGCACAAAGGGCTGAATGGCCTACTCCTGCGCCTATTTTCTATGTTTAACACGTTTTGGCCCCAAATTGATTCAACATGCAATAGAAAATAGAACAAGAATGGCTATTCTATTTAAATTCTTAAAATTACCTCAATCTCTGCATTTTTTCCAGTTATGCAATAGATTGCCTCAAGGGAAAATTAACCATGTTTTTAACTTACTGGAGCAACATTAAAGTTTGTTCTCTCTTCGCTACTTGTTTTATAGTACACCCGTTATAACATGGGAATCCCTTCATATCTGATTATTTATTTTTCCCATTTAACCTTGTCCTTGTCTGTGTTTAATGAATCTCCCTTGTAATGTTTATTTCAGTATGTCTTTAGGTAAATGCATAAACCTTTAATTTTGTGATGGCATTAGGATGCATCTATACTGTATTTAAATGTGCAGTTAGTTTTTTTTGAATGCTTTCTGAAATCTCTACTTTGGTTCCCTCTGTGGTAATATTGAAATGCAGTATGGTTAACGATTTATACTTTTGTGTATGGGGTTCCTGACTAGGGCAGGAGGTGCCAATTTGTACAGTAAGTTAAATTTGAAAGTAGTTTTCTCCTTATTGAAAATAATTAAATTGTATTTACATCAGTTAACTTTCTCTACTTAGGTCAAGTGTCACCAGTATTGGCCTGAGCCTGCTGAAAATGCATCATACGGGAATTTCGAGATTGATTGTCACTCAGAAGAGGGGAACCCTGCGTACGTCTTCAGAGAGTTGACTTTAACTAATTTAGAGGTAAGGTGACTGTTGAGAAAGGTCACTGTGAATGCTCTTCCCTGTGTGATCTGCAAACATACCTGGTACACATCCCTCTCCAGCACCTGCCTGCCACCTGGCCATGCAGGCCTGGTACTTGTGCTATATGTTGCCCAGCTCAGTACCGCTGGCAGAATGATTGCTAATAGTGCCATTGGGAATATAACCACTGCATGCCCTGCAGTAATCATTGACTGTTAAACTTGTCTAAACATATTTTATCTGCCTCAGTGTCTCTGGTATGGATGAAGTATCTTAATTGCAAACACTGGATCGTCTGAGGTCAGTCATAATGACATGGTTGGTTGTAATTGAGTGGGCAGAAACTGTAAAATGTATTTCTTTTTTAAAAAAAAAAAAGCCTTTTGTTGTAAGGTACCGGTACCAAATCACGGAACAGAATTTACATCACTGGTGTCAGTTGGAATGCAGAACAACCTGTGTAGAAAGTACTTATGAGCCATGCTAATTGTCTTTCATACTAAACTTAAATTTTATTTAAATCTAGGGATTTTCAGTGAGTTTATCCATTGATTAGCTGAGTCATTTGGACCAAGAAAGCCCTAGGTCCACTCCATGTTCTATGTTGTTAGCTGATCTTGGCAAGGAACTGCAACCAATTGCTTTTTTTCTTCAGTGCACTACAATTGACCTCCGTGCCGCTCGGGTATGAGAAGGCAAACTAACCATGCTTCCCACTTCTGATTACTATCTAACCACCTCTGATGGAAGACTGGATATGTGGAAGTTCAGTGAGGAGAGGATCAGACTCTGATGCCACTCCTCTTGATTAAACAGGGGGCATTGGAGGGTCACCAGTGCCTGTGGAACTGTACTCCAATAAGGAGTCGGCACCCTTGAGAGGAGGGGAGAAAATGAGCAGAAATCTTTGTTCATGCAGTGTCTGGCATGTTTTGTGGATTGATATTAAACAGTTTTTAACATCAAAAATGTCTGCTGTAAGAAAAGCCTAGTTATTTGTTGCATCGCTTTCCAGGCATTACTGAGGTGTTTCTCCCATAAAATTCTATTTTCAAGTCCAACTGCAGGACTTGCGAAGCTTTAGTGTGATGAATGGGGTGTTGCTTATCTTTGATGTGTGATTAGATTTGTAATGTATGTCCAAAGTATTTGGACTTTCAGAAGGCTTTCGACAAGGTCCCACAAGAGATTAATGTGCAAAGTTAAAGCACATGGGATTGGGGGTAGTGTGCTGACGTGGATTGAGAACTGGTTGGCAGACAGGAAGCAAAGAGTAGGAGTAAATGGGTACTTTTCATAATGGCAGGCAGTGACTAGTGGGGTACCGCAAGGTTCTGTGCTGGGGCCCCAGCTGTTTACACTGTACATTAATGATTTAGACGAGGGGATTAAATGTAGTATCTCCAAATTTGCGGATGACACTAAGTTGGGTGGCAGTGTGAGCTGCGAGGAGGATGCTATGAGGCTGCAGAGCGACTTGGATAGGTTAGGTGAGTGGGCAAATGCATGGCAGATGAAGTATAATGTGGATAAATGTGAGGTTATCCACTTTGGTGGTAAAAACAGAGACAGACTATTATCTGAATGGTGACAGATTAGGAAAAGGGGAGGTGCAAAGAGATCTGGGTGTCATGGTACATCAGTCATTGAAGGTTGACATGCAGGTACAGCAGGCGGTTAAGAAAGCAAATGGCATGTTGGCCTTCATAGCGAGGGGATTTGAGTACAGGGGCAGGGAGGTGTTGCTACAATTGTACAGGGCCTTGGTGAGGCCACACCTGGAGTATTGTGTACAGTTTTGGTCTCCTAACCTGAGGAAGGACATTCTTGCTATTGAGGGAGTGTAGCGAAGGTTCACCAGACTGATTCCCGGGATGGCGGGACTGACCTATCAAGAAAGACTGGATCAACTGGGCTTGTATTCACTGGAGTTCAGAAGAATGAGAGGGGACCTCATAGAAACGTTTAAAATTCTGACGTGGTTCGACAGGTTAGATGCAGGAAGAATGTTCCCAATGTTGGGGAAGTCCAGAACCAGGGGACACAGTCTAAGGATAAGGGGGAAGCCATTTAGGACCGAGATGAGGAGGAATTTCTTCACCCAGAGAGTGGTGAACCTGTGGAATTCTCTACCACAGAAAGTTGTTGAGGCCAATTCACTAAATATATTCAAAAAGGAGTTAGATGAAGTCCTTACTACTAGGGGAATCAAGGGGTATGGTGAGAAAGCAGGAATGGGGTACTGAAGTTGCATGTTCAGCCATGAACTCAGTGAATGGCGGTGCAGGCTAGAAGGGCCGAATGGCCTACTCCTGCACCTATTTTCTATGTTTCTATGTTTACATTGTACATTAATGATTTAGACGAGGGGATTAAATGTAGTATCTCCAAATTTGCGGATGACACTAAGTTGGGTGGCAGTGTGAGCTGCGAGGAGGATGCTATGAGGCTGCAGAGTGACTTGGTTAGGTGAGTGGGCAAATGCATGGCAGATGAAGTATAATGTGGATAAATGTGAGGTTATCCACTTTGGTGGTTAAAAACAGAGATAGACTATTATCTGAATGGTGACAGATTAGGAAAAGGGGAGGTGCAACGAGACCTGGGTGTCACGATACATCAGTCATTGAAGGTTGGCATGCAGGTTAAGAAAGCAAATGGCATGTTGGCCTTCATAATGAGGGGATTTGAGTATAGGGCAGGGGAGGTGTTACTACAGTTGTACAGGGCCTTGGTGTGGCCACACCTGGAGTATTGTGTACAGTTTTGGTCTCCTAACTTGAGGAAGGACATTCTTGCTATTGAGGGAGTGCAGCAAAGGTTCACCAAACTGATTCCCGGGATGGTGGGACTGACATATCACGAAAGACTGCATCAACTGGGCTTGTATTCACTGGAGTTCAGAAGAATGAGAGGGGATCTCATAGAAATGTTTAAAATTCTGACGGGTTTAGACAGGTTAGATGCAGGAAGAATGTTCCCAATGTTGGGGAAGTCCAGAACCAGGGGCCACAGTTGAAAGATAAGGGATAAGCCATTTAAAACCGAGAATTCCGCAGGTTCACCCAGAGAGTGGTGAACCTGTGGAATTCTCGACTACAGAAAGTTGTTGAGGCCAATTCACGAAATATATTCAAAAAGGAGTTCGATATAGTCCTTACTACAAGGGGGATCAAGGGGTATGGCGAGAAAACAGGAATGGGGTACTGAAGTTGCATGTTCAACCATGAACTCATTGAATGGCGGTGCGGGCTCGAGGGGCCAAATGGCTTACTCCTGCACCTATTTTCTATGTCAACATTTTAAGAAACCCTTCGGGGGAGGTTTTGGCAAAGGGCTTTTTGTCATACAGGCTTTGAAACTTTTTTCCCCCCTTTCAGCAGTCTGTACTTTGTTGTAAATCTATAATTCACACCTTATAATACAAAGAAAAAGCACAAGTGCTAGAAGTCCAAATTAAAAACAGGAAATGCAATGCATTTCAGGTGCTGGCTGACTTTCTCTACATTTTATGTTTTTATTTAATTTGCTGTTCGTACACCTTTTGCTGCTTTTGTACAATGCAGCTAATGGTAGTGGCCAGGACGACCCTTTTTTTTCCCCCCAAACAGTCTTTCTGGTAGTCGCCTTTAATGAATGTATCCAGCATATGTAATGCTCGTGCATTGGAAACTAGCAGTGCAAGTATGTGCCCCACAACATTTTTTTTTTTAAAAAGGTAGTTAATATGTATTGTACAGACATCCTCTTTCTCCCCTTCCCCTTCTATCAGAATATAAATTAAGCCTTGCAGTTGATCTTTTTCCCCTCAATTTAATGTTTGGTTAATAATTAGGATCTAGAGCTGTAATCTGTGCTCATCATTAAAAGTTTCAAGAAGCAACCTATACACAAATTAGAGCCAGAACTTTCAGGTGTGAAGTTAGGAAACACTTCCACACACACGATGGTAGAAGTTTGGAACTCTCTTCCGCCAACGGCAATTGAAGCTAGATTTTAAATTCTGTTAACCAAATGTATTAAGGGATATGGGCCAAAGGTGGGTATATGGAATTAGGTTGCAGATCAGTCGTGATCTCATTGAATAGCGGAGCAGGCTCGAGGGGCTGAATGGTTTACTCCTGTTCCCATATACTGTGAGGCAGCCCTGTTAACCACAAAGCATCAAGAATAGACTATCATCCCTTTTGGTCTGTTAGTTTCTCCCCTTGTACTTTTTTCTATCCTGCTACAGGAATCCTAAAATTTAACAAAATACTAAACCAAACTGAAGTATTTCAAATTTATTTTTTTTTAAACGTCCTTTGCACACTGCTCTTTGCCTTTTGTTTTACCAGGCTGCTAGACACCGGTATTGGTATTTGGGGAATATTAACAGATTTAAAACATTGATTCAAGGTCAGTGAGGCTAAAAGTTAAACTGGTGAAAGTGATTAAAGAAAGTAACCATATCCAAAGTCCAATTTGAATTGGTAAGGAACCACTGAGCAGAGGAAACTTTGCAGACGACTCCACTCCCATTGTATTGGCAGCATTGTCTGCATTCAAGTGGGCCATCTGATGAAATCTGCTTCTGAAATGCTGATCCAAATACTGGTTCAACTATAAGATAGTTCTGTTTTTCTTATTACAATCTAATTTTGATTTGTTTCATTCAATAAATCATGTCCAAGATACTCTACCCCCATCTGAAATATCTCTAATGCATTTCCAGACCTCCAGCTGTGATTCTGTTTGTGAATGCTTGCAGCAGTAATCATAATGCAAGTTGACTCTTGCTCACTTTTTCTCACAGATGAACTGGGGAAGCTCTCCTCAGTAATCCTGAAGTGCAAATATGAGACTGGATTCAAAGTCAAATCTCCTGATTAAGATTTGAGTGGTTTCAAAAGCTTTTAAACTACCAAATGCACTTTGAGTGAGATTAATATATCTATCTGACCTAGATTATGAGCTCAACCACTAGGCATGAGCCTCAAACTCTCAATCTTTAAACGTGAGGCAAGTTGAGGCAGATTAAATAAAATGGCAGCCATTTGTAGTCATGAACCTGCTCCTACACACATTCTATTTTGAGAAAATAAACTTGAAGGAACTACAAACGCATCTGGTTTGTCAAGTTCGTAAATTGTAATCTTTTGCAACTTCACAGAAAAATGAGTCTCGTCCA
The DNA here is from genome assembly GCF_044704955.1 of Pristiophorus japonicus. Classification (NCBI taxonomy): domain Eukaryota; kingdom Metazoa; phylum Chordata; class Chondrichthyes; family Pristiophoridae; genus Pristiophorus; species Pristiophorus japonicus. The sequence continues at coordinate 38,132,870 of NC_091979.1, forward strand.
CTCACCCAGATCCAATATATTGCATGGCCTGACCATGGTGTTCCTGATGATTCGAGTGATTTCCTGAAGTTTGTGTTGCTTGTTCGAGAAACACGAGTTGGCAAAGATGAACCAGTTGTTGTACACTGCAGGTAAATGTTTAGCTGTTTACAAACTAATCAAAAGAACAGTGCTTAGTGATGAATCTAACTGAGTAGTCAGATCCAAACTGAGAAATTGGGCCCCTGCTAGAGGAGAAACTTCAAATACTTTTGGAATCCTATTTGTTATGCATTTTTCTACAGTTTGCAATTTTTAAATGTTTAAAATTGTATGATAAATGAGAACCTGCTGCAGATTTTATTTGAGTATCTGTTTATGTTCCAGCTTTATGAAAGTGGCTTATCATTTTGGGTTACCTTTGGTGTCTACTTTATTTTTTAATTGATTTTAAAAAGCCTAGTTTAGCTCTGGAGAATGCTAATTATAATTATTATATATCATGTTGGTTACAAGGCAATAAGTTTATCCAAGTTTTATACATTACTAATTATTAAGTAGCTATTGCATAGTATTTACAGCACAGAAACTGATCATTCTGCCCAACAGGTCCATGCTGCTGTTTGCTTTTCTAATTAACTTGTGTTTTCCTGAAGAAATTTCAGTGGAGAAGTTTCACTACCTAATGTGGAACTGAGCCATACTAATAAAGAGGATACCACCTTGGTCACCAGTCTATACTGAGATAGCTGATCTCAGCCAGAAAAGTATAAGGGCTACAATTGGGCTAAACAATTCTTGGCTAGGAATGGGGGAGGAAATCAACCGAAGTGTCTCTTCCTCATCCAGTGACTGCAGCTGGAAAATAGGCCTGTGTGCAAATGTCAGATGAGGTCAGGTTTAAATAAGGCTGTGATGATGGGCAGTTCAACAATGGAGGACAACACTCCATGTGTGGCCTTATACAGTGGTCACTTCAAAGTACTGAGCAGTGATCATCTATGCAATCGTAACATGACACGAGATGGGACTATCAGGTGAGATGATGAGGATGGGGAGAAACTGAAGTGGGCAAAACCAGAGTGGAAGGGTGGGGAGGGGAAGGTTTACAATATAAGATTTGGTAGTAACACTGGAAAGTGGCTATTATGAAGTGAGACATATTTAATTATGTTTATTACTGGCATGGTTCACGATTGTTGGATTGAAGGGGCAGCTTTCCATCCAAAAAGTGTTAGAAACAATAGAACTTGTTTGGCTTGCATCCCAAAAAGGAAGTGACCTGGTTGTCGGTGGTTCATCCATACTAATAGGCAGCCCCACAGCTGCTCTATTTCTAAATGAAGCCATAGTTCCAGTTTTAAATGTTGGCAGTGGAAATGAGAAATTCACGGTCTCTCTCTGATCACATACTACACAAGACCCTAATGGAGAAGATCAAGGAATATGGAATAAAAGGGAGTACACCAAATTGGATTTAAAAGCTGATTAGAAGCAAGAAAACGCGAGGAGTTGAGGGCAGCTCCTCAGTGATTGGAAGCGTGTCCCGCAGAGTTCTGTCTTAGAGCCACTTTTGTTCACTTTATTTAAAGATGATTTGGATATAGGGCTAGAGTATTGTTCAAAACTTGCAGATAATTCAAAAATAAGAGGCATGGTAAATAATTGAGGACCAAAGGAAGCTGCAAGGGGATGGTGATATGTTGGAATGGAAAAAATGTGGCAGATGGAATTCTATGTTGGTAAATGTGAGGTGGTACATTTTTTTAAGTAATAATTAGAATTTGAGGGAGAGCTAGGTAATGTGGAAGAGCTTTGGGATTTCATAGGATCATCAAAGTTTATGGCGCAGAAGGAGGCCGTTCGGCCCATCGTGTCTGTGCCTTGGGTAAGGGACCTCAAGTGGATAAGGCCATGAAAAGCAAATGAAATACTGGATTTTATGGGATGTAGTACAGTTCCGACCTCCCAATTCCGAAGTTCCAAAATCCGGAATGTTCTGAAATCAGGACATTCGAAATCCGTAAAAAAAAATGTTCAGAGATCCAGACATTTTTTCACAACAGTAAATAATCTCTTTCTCCCCCCCATCCCCACCCCACACACGGACAGACGCACACCAAAAAAACATTGCAAAAAATTAAAAATCACAAAGCATTCACAAGACACTTAACTATCAAATTGCTGCAAAAAAATTAAAACTTTAACTTGTCTTTTTTGCAGGTCTTCATACCTACTGCTGTCCCAAGGGCTGCAATGCAGTTTTTTTTCCCGGGCAGTTTGTTTCTTACTAACTATAGGTCACCACTGAGCCAAATAGGTTTCTGGATTCGGGACGTCTGATTTCGTCTCTGAAATCCGGAAATACCGGAACTGTGGCCCGGGCATTTCCGGATTCGGGATGTCGGAAATATGTTTTGAAATCTGGAAATACCTGAAATCCAGAACAGCCTCGATTCTGAGGTTTCTGGATTTGGGAGGTTGAACCTGTATATAATCTAAAAGTCAAAATATAATGGTGAATCTTTTTTTTTAAAACCTTAAGATCACAGTTGGGGAACTGAGTGCAATTTTGGGTTCCGTAGGGAGGATGTTGAACCAATACAAAGGTTTACAGTACAGAATCACCAGGATATTTAATACAAAAAAAGACAAATATGAAAAAACACTTGGAAAAATTAGGGCAGCTTTTATTGCAACAGGAGATTAAGGGGATTTTCGTTGTCCCACCCTGATGGTGTTGAAAATTATGAAGGGATGCAACAGAATTGATAGAAATAGACTGTTTCCAGTGATTGAAGGGAAGTAGATATAAGATTAAATGCAAGCGATTTAAGACAAGAGAGCAGGAAAGGTGTTTTTCCACAGTGGGGATGTGGATGCACTATGGGTCTGCACCACGATTCAGTGCATTCAGGACAGGGGTGGAGAAAAATGTTCGGGAGTCTGGGTAGACACACAAAATGAAGAACTAAAAAGTGGTTTTAATCTTTTTAGTAAAGGACTATACATTTTCAATGGCAAAACAACTCAGCAGGTTAGACTGTAGTGAACTGCAGACATTATTTTTAAAAATGATTGATCCCTAATTGCTTAGCAAGTGAAAGGTGCTGCCTATGGAGCAATCATGCAGACAAAGAAGATCCCCTGAAAAACAAGGGGTGGGGGTAAATCGCCAGGGTTTCCGTTGCTGATTGCTATCCATTGATTCCTGCTGGAAGTCTGCATATGTAGAATTCAAGTGGAACAGGATTGGGCTCATCTGTGGTACCCTTCATGGCCAAGTAACCTCACTGGCTAGGCTCACATATGATGATTTATTATAAATGCATCAGAGTACAAGAGTGAAGAAGTCATGCTGCAATTATATAGAGCACTGGTGAGACCACACCTGGAGTACTGTGTACAGTTTTGGTCTCCTTACCCTAGAGAGTGCAATGCAGACTGATTCCAGGGATGAGGGTATTGTCCCATGAGGAGAGATTGAATAGACTGGGCCAATATTTCATAGAATTTAGAAGAATGTGAGGTATTCTCATTGAAACATACTAAATTCTTAAGGGTCTTGACCTGGTAAATGCTGGGAGGATGATTCCCCTGGCTGGGGAGTCTAGAACCAGGGGTCACAGTCTCAGAATAAGGTGACGGCTATTTAGGACCGATGAGAAATTTCTTCACTCAGAGGGTGGTGAATCTTTGAAATTCTCTACCACAGAGGGTTGTAGATGCTCAGTCCTTGAGTAGAATAAAGACAGAGATAGATAGATTTTTGGATACTAAGGGAATCAAGGAATATGGGGATCGAGTGGGAAGGTGGAGTTGAGGTAGATGATCAGCCATGATCATTTTGGATGACCGAACAGGCTTGAAGGGCTGTTTGGCCTACTCTTGCTCCTGTTTCAAGTTCTTATTCACTTAGGTAAGGTAACAGAGGGTTGCTGGTGTCTGTGGAATAAATGCTTGCATAAATCACTGAGAATATGTGGGGGGTGGGGGGAAGGAAGTTAATCTAAAGAGTGTAGTCAGTATTTGCTATTGAAGTTGTCCAAATATGTAATTCCCATTTCTTTTTATGTGAACTTGACCAAGATGCAAGAATGGTGCATTAGTATTATAATATTTGAAGACAAATTGTTCAAGGGTTTATTTTCATAACCCAGTAAATTCCCCCAATTATGATGTTCAATATTGGTGCATCTATGTTAAAAAATAATTGAGTGCAGCCTTTAATCAGGATACAGATTCCAGTACAACTTATTTGAAGCCCACTATGTGTTTTGCAGTGCTGGGATAGGTCGGACAGGAGTTCTTATTACTATGGAGACAGCAATGTGTCTAATCGAGTGCAATCAGCCAGTGTATCCATTGGACATTGTGAGAACAATGCGAGACCAGAGAGCCATGATGATTCAAACACCAGTGAGTATTGATTACTTTTTTTCACCTGTCATCACAGTTGTCTCCATTGGTAAAAGCTTGAGGCAATTCAGGGAATGGAATCAGATGGTTCTTCAGTTCTGGTTGAGTTGGTGCACTGCTGAAAAGGAGTACTTCACACAGTTTGTATTCAGATAATGACTTGGAGTTTAGTGTAGAGCAGGATAGCATTGACTGTTCGGTTCCCCTGATTGTCACTTGTCATCTTCATTCAGCAGGTTGTTTTGAGGTAAGTTTCCCCATGCTAAATACAATTGTCCACCCAGGAATTCAAGCGAGCAGTCAGACTTCTGCTGATGCCTACTTATAATCCTCCTTGAGAATGCCCACCAATGTTCCCTGTAAGCTGCGCGGTCGTGCAGCGCTCCAGAGAACCCGCGCAGCCGGCTTTTCAATACAGAAACTGCACGCACGTGGTATTTTGAATGGTCCGTGTAGCTCCTTAAAGGGGCCGCCCAGGCCCAAACAAAATTAGAGGGAACATTGGTGCCCACTGGACACCCATTCATTTTCTCTCCTGTGAGTATCACGTAGCCTTTTGTTGTCCCACCCTGATGGAATAACTTATAGCTATCGCAACCTCACATTTTTGTTGCCCAAAACTATAGCACAGTACTGTGGAGCAGTAATGCATTGCAGGATCAATTCATCATCACTGTTGTTCCCTTTGCACCAATAGAATCATTACCAGTCCATCCCTGAAAACTAATATTCTATCCATTCACCAGAATTTTCACACCCCATCCCATTATATTAAAACAGTAATGAGGGCTAGAGGATGAATCTAAGGAACGAGCAACATACCGATAGCCTGTGCACGAGGCCATTTCTCATGTTTGACAAACAGCTACTCACCAAGAGGGAGGCATCACACCCGAAGATCCTTTTGTCCTTGCTCAGTGGCCACATGTGATTGCCTCCAACAGGAATCATCAAATAGAAATTGGGAGACGAGGGCAAATTGCGCTTTCAAACTGCGTAAATTAATCTGCCCTCTTAATTTGATCTTGCAAGTAGGCAAATTTAGAGCGATCATATCTCATTTACGAATCTGTAATAAGTGATTTTATAGCTTAAAATTCATAACTGACTTGTATTTTTTTCAAACTTGATATGTAATTTTATGGTCTTTGGTATTGTGAAAAACAGAATTTTTGGAATCATTTATTTGTTGGAGTGCACTTCTGCAAACTTTCTTTACATAAGAATTAGGAACAGGAGTAGGCCATCTAGCTCCTCGAGCCTGCTCCACCATTCAACAAGATCATGGCTGATCTGGCCGTGGACTCAGCTCCACTTAACCACCCGCTCCCCGTAACCCTTAATTCCCTTATTGGTTAAAAATCTATCTCTGTGACTTGAATACATTCAATGAGCTAGCCTCAACTGCTTCCTTGGGCAGAGAATTCCACAGATTCACAACCCTCTGGGAGAAGAAATTCCTTCTCAACTCGGTTTTAAATTGGCTCCCCCATATTTTGAGGCTGTGCCCCCTAGTTCTAGTCTCCCTGACCAGTGGAAACAACCTCTCTGCCTCTATCTTGTCTATCCCTTTCATTATTTTAAATGTTTCTATAAGATCACCCCTCACCCTTCTGAACTCCCAACGAGTAAAGACCCAGTCTACTCAATCTATCATCATAAGGTAACCCCCACATCTCCGGAATTAGCCTAGTGAATCGTCTCTGTACCCCCTCCAAAGCCAGTATATCCTTCCTTAAGTAAGGTGAACAAAACTGCATGCACTACTCCAGGTGCGGCCTCACCAATACCCTATACAGTTGCAGAAGGGCCTCCCTGCTTTTGTACTCCATCCCTCTCGCAATGAAGGCCAACATTCCATTCACCTTCCTGATTACCTGCTGCACCTGCAAACTAACTTTTTGGGATTCATGCACAAGGACCCCCAGGTCCCTCTGCACCTCAGCATGTTGTAATTTCTCCCCATTCAAATAATATTCCCTTTTACTGTTTTTTTTTTTTCCCCCCCAAGGTGGATGACCTCACACTTTCCGACATTGTATTCCACCTGCCAAACCTTAGCCCATTTGTTTAACCTATCCAAATCTCTTTGCAGCCTCTCTGCGTCCTCTACACAACCCGCTTTCCCACTAATCTTTGTGTCATCTGCAAATTTTGTTACACTACACTCTGTCCCCTCTTCCAGGTCATCTATGTATATTGTAAACAGTTGTAGAAACATAGAAAATAGGTGCATGAATTCAATGAGTTCATGGCTGAACATGCAACTTCAGTACCCCCTTCCTGCTTTCTCGCATATCCCTTGATAGAAACATGGTCCCAGCATTGATCCCTGTGGCACACCACTAACCACCGATTTCCAACCCGAAAAGGGCCCATTTATCCCGACTCTGCTTTCTGTTCGCCAGCCAATTCTCTATCCGTGCTAATACATTTCCTCTGACTCCGCATACCTCTATCTTCTGCAGTAACCTTTTGTGTGGCACCTTATCGAATGCCTCTTGGAAATCTAAATACACCACATCCATCGGTACACCTCTATCCACCATGCTCATTATATCCTCAAAGAATTCCAGTAAATTAGTTAAACATGATTTCCCCTTCATGAATCCATGCTGCGTCTGCTTGATTGCACTATTCCTATCTAGATGTCCCGCTATTTCTTCCTTAATAGTTTCAAACATTTTCCCCACTACAGATGTTAAACTAACCGGCCTATAGTTACCTGCCTTTTGTCTGCCCCCTTTTTTAAACAGAGGCGTTACATTAGCTGCTTTCCAATCCGCTGGTACCTCCCCAGAGTCCAGAGAATTTTGGTAGATTATAACGAATGCATCTGCTATAACTTCCGCCATCTCTTTTAATACCCTGGGATGCATTTCATCAGGAACAGGGGACTTGTCTACCTTGAGTCCCATTAGCCTGTCCAGCACTACCCTCCTAGTGATAGTGATTGTCTAAAGGTCCTCCCTTCCCACATTCCTGTGACCAGCAATTTTTGGCATGGTTTTTGTGTCTTCCACTGTGAAGACTGAAGCAAAATAATTGTTTAAGGTCTCAGCCATTTCCACATTTCCCATTATTAAATCCCCCTTCTCATCTTCTAATGGACCAACATTTACTTTTGTCACTTTTTTCCATTTTATATATCTGTAAAAGCTTTTACTATCTGTTTTTATGTTTTGCGCAAGTTTACCTTCGTAATCTATCTTTCCTTTCTTTATTGCTTTTTTAGTCATTCTTCGCTGTTTTTTAAAATTTTCCCAATCCTCTAGTTTCCCACTAACCTTGGCCACCTTATACGCATTGGTCTTTAATTTGATACTCTCCTTTATTTCCTTAGTTATCCACGGCTGGTTATCCCTTCTTTGTTGTGCACTATGAAAGAGCTCCTTAAAAGTCCTCCACTGTTCCTCAATTGTGCCACTGTTTAGTCTGTGTTTCCAGTCTACTTTAGCCAACTCTGCCCTCATCCCACTTAGTCACCTTTGTTTAAGCATAGTACGCTCGTTTCTGACACAACTTCCTCACCCTCAATCTGTATTACAAATTCAACCATACTGTGATCACTCATTCCGAGAGGATCTTTTACTAGATCGTTTATTTTTCCTGTCTCATTACACAGGACCAGATCTAAAATACTGGAACAGTAACTTACTCCCTCAATTTTAAAAGCTTTTATTCACTGTTCAAATGTAGTGGAATTTTGTGCTGATGCTGTTATTTGCTTTTGGTGCCCTGTAAGGTATTTGTGTACAGATAAACTTGTAACCTGAATGTTAAATACTTTGATACAATCCACACTTTCTTCTTGAACCAAAAGGCTGTTAATTAATTCTCCACTAGGAGGGACCCTAGAGCAATACAGGTTGATTGTGCCTTGCATGTAGAATTTTAAATGAAGAAAGAGATTTGAAAGAAATTAACCCATCACTTGCTGAACCAGGATTGCTAAAACATATACATTAGGCTGGTAGAAATTTGCTGCCCCTCTACAGTAGTTTCAGGTCTTTGTGCTTCCAGAATCCACTTGTGTAAATTGTGAGAGACACCTACCCTTGTTCCAGTTGCGCCTTGTTATGCCACCTAAAATGCAGGAAAAAGGTCATTCATTATTGAGGGAGTGAGAGTTAGGTGTAGGAATCAAGAATGATGGTGAGGACAGGAGGGGATAGAGAGATTGGATTCGAAGCTTTGGTAATGATGAATTGGGTCTCGAGATTAAACGGATGCAAATTGGATTGCAAACTAACTTTATGGCTGAGTTATGCAAATCATTGCATAGAGGGATCAAAGTGATGGTTGAGTTTCTTAAAATAGTCCTTTTGGAAAAGCAGACTTGCTTGTTCTACCCACAAATGGTTTAGCATTGAACTTTAAATAGCATTTTCCTTTTAATTTATTCATGCAAAGCAATCATATTTACATACATTTGCATCTGTCGCCTTTTGTTTATAATATGTCTGCTTTACCAATGTTTCCCACGTCCCAAGACCAAACGTTTAAAATAAATAAATGTGGGATCTTCATGCTCTGTGACTCTGCCATATTTACCATTGAATGGGTGGGAGTAGTTTTTAACTTTTGCTCAGCAAGGTGAGTGATGGTGCTGGGGAGTGGATTTCTTTTCCATAAAGTTCTGAATTGAGATCTCCAGATATAATAGAGTAAATTTTCCCTTTTCCTGTCCCAACAATTTCCCTAAACCAACTCTCAAGAGGTCCTGCTACTGCACCTGTGTAATATTTCTTTCCTAGACTGGGCACCCTTTCCACAATGTTGTTCATCTCAAATTGAGAGTAGTTTTGTGCCTTGCAGGTTTCGACTATATGTTGTCTGCATTTTAAGTACAGTTGTGTCCTGATTAATACAAATCTAGTTTGGCAATCTATTCAATGCTCAGATTTGTACTTGAATCAGGTTTCCTAGAACAATTGGAATTTTGCTTAGATTGAATGTGTATTTGTACTGCACCTTTTTCTGTTTTGATATTAGTATATTGTCAGCTGCCTGTATTTGGATTGTAAACAAAGATAAATGTACCTTAACGGGACTGCAGATAGAACAGAAGAACATCTGCATCTCTGTGCTGTAACCATTCCATGATTCTATACACTTATAGAAAAAAAAATGAAAAGGTAGAGCATCTGAAAGTACATTTCCTTTCCTCTTTCCTCCACTTCCTCCTCCTCAAAAAAAAAGTCTGTGTATGGAGGGGTAAAAAAGTGAGGTAACTTTTCTTATTTAAAGCAGTCAACATTCCTTTGCCCCAGGGAACTGTTTCAAGGATGTGAATTGTAGAAATGACTGGGAGCAATTCCAGGGAAAAATAAAACCTAGCAGTTGACATCTGGGATCAGTCTCAATTGCCAAAAGTCTGTCCTGGCTTTCGAGGGACAGAATTATCACTGAAAACTGCAAAGTACTCCGCTACAAATAAAAACAGAAAATGATGGAACTACTCAGCAGGTCAGGAGGCATCTGTGCAGAGAGAAACAGAGTTAACGTTTCAGAGAGTACTCCTCTAAACTGTCTTTAAACATAGCTCGACATATATGTTAAATAAAGATTAACATGGGTGAGACTGCCATCTGGTGATCTGCAAGCTGCATGCGCACATTAACTCAACTTCAAATCTTAATTTTGATTATTGATCATAGTTGTTTACTGGGTTTTAACACTAGTGCTAACTTAACTTCAACAACAACTTGTATGTATACACAGTAGCACCTGTAATGTAGTCCCAAGGCACTTCACAGGAGTATTATACAATAAATTTCACTCTTCACGTTTATTATAAATTGTGTTAGTTCCCTTGTACCACAATATGAAGGGAGCACAAAAAGACTACAATCTTTTGAACAGTCAAAAGAATGTGCCAGTACTTTCCTTTTTGCTTGAATGAAGTGGCATACCTGCTTGCTCTCAACAAAAGGTCAGGGTGGCATCTGGAAGGTAAGCCATCATGGGGAAAGGAGGAGTGTGTAAAGAATTAAAACAACAATTTTCATTTATATAGTGCCTTTAATGTCGATTTAAAATGTCCAAAGACCCTTCACAGATGTTCAAGGAATGATGAACACCAAGCCAAAGGAGGAGATGTTAGGAGGGCTGATTGAAAGTTTGGTTGAAGAGGCAGGTTAGAAGGAGGTGCAGAGCCAGAGTGGTTTATAGTGAAAATTCCAGAACATTGGGCATAGAGAGCTGGCAGTAGTTGGGGGAGGGAGAGGAGGAGAGAGAGAGATGAACAAGACTCTCGCATCAGACGAAGTGTGTGTTCGGGGAGTGAGTTTTAGGGTTGGGGGAGGTTACAAACTTCGCTCAGGGCCAAATAGAACCCCGAGGTTGCAAACAGCTTGGTTCAGCTTGAGATACTGGTCAGAGAGGGGGATGAAATTGGTGGTAAAAGTACAGAGTTTGTTCTAGAGGCAGAAAACTGTGGTTTGGTCTTCCCAGTGTTTAATTGCACGAAATTGTGACTCATCCGGACAGGATGTCTGTCGAGCAGTCTGATAACACAGGCAGTGGGGGAGGGTCACGAGAAGTGAAGAGGTAGTGCAGGATGTCGTCAGCATCTGAGCCAAGTTGCACATGTGATGTTGCCATGGGGCAGCATGTTGATGAGGAAGAGGAGAGGCCAAGGATAGATTGTTGTGGAACTCGAGTTGCTGGGTGGGAAGATTCTGCTGTACTTGTTACTGAATTAGAGCAATGGTGTAATTTAACAATAATAGTGAGTGGGCAAAAATTTGGCAGATGGAGTATAATGTGGGAAAATGTGAGGTTATCCACTTTGGCAGAAAAAAATAGAAAAGCAAATTTTATTTAAATGGAGAAAAATTGCAAGCTGCTGCAGTACAGAGGGACCTGTGGATCCTTGTACATGAAACACAAAGTTGCTATGCAGGTACAGCAAGTAATCAGGAAGGAAAATGGAATGTTGGCCTTTATTGTAAAGGGGATGGAGTATAAAAGCAGAGAAGTCCTGCTACAACTGTACAGGTATTGGTGAGGCCACATCTGGTGTACTGCGTACAGTTTTGGGCCTCTATTTAAGGAAGGATATACTTGCATTGGAGGCTGTTCAGAGAAGGTTCACTAGGTTGATTCCAGAGATGAGGGGGATTGACTTATGAAAGGTTTAGATTGGGCCTGTACTCATTGGAGTTCAGAAGGATGAGAGCTGATCTTATCGAAACATACAAGATAATGAAGGAGCTTGACAAGGTGGATGCAGAAAGGATATTTCCACTCACACGGGAAACTGGAACTAGGGGACATAGTCCATTTAACATAGAAACATAAAAAAAAGGTGCAGGAGTAAACCATTCGGCCCTTCGCGCCTGCACCACCATTCAATCAGATCATGACTGGTCATTCATCTCAGTGCCCCTTTCCTGCTTTCTCTCCATACCCCTTGACCCCTTTAGCCGTAAGGGCTATATCTAACTCCCTCTTGAATATATCTAACGAACTGGCATCAACAACTCTCTGCGGTAGAGAATTCCACAGGTTAACAACTTTTGAGTGAAGAAGTTTCTCCTCATCTTGGTCCTAAATGGCTTACCCCTAGACTGTAACCCCTGGTTCTGGACTTCCCTAAAATCGGAAACATTCTTCCTGCCTCTAATCTGTCCAATCCCCTCAGAATTTTATGTTTCTATGAGATCCCCTCATTCTTTTAAACTCCAGTGAATACAAGCCCAGTTGATCCAGTCTCTGATGTCCGTCCCGCCATCCCGGGAATCGGTCTGGTGAACCTTTGCTGCACTCATTCAATAGCAAGAATGTCCTTCCTCAGATTAGGAGACCAAAACTGAACACAGTATTCCAGGTGAGGCCTCACCAAGGCCCTGTCCAACTGCAGTAAGACCTCCCTGCTCATATACTTAAATCCCCTAGCTATGAAGGCCAACATGCCATTTGCCGCCTTCACCGCCTGCTGTACCTGCATGCCAACTTTCAATGACTGATGTACCATGACACCCAGGTCTCGTTGCACCTCCCCTTTTCCTAATCTGTTGCCATTCAGATAATCTGCCTTCCTGTTTTTGCCACCAAAGTGGATAACCTCACATTTATCCACATTATACTGCATCTGCCATACATTTACTCACTCACCTAACCTGTCCAAGTCATTCTGTAGCCTCTTAGTATCCTCACAGCTCACACCGCCACCCAGCTTAGTGTCATCTGCAAACTTGGAGATATTACACTCAATTCCTTCATCTAAATCATTGATGTATATTGTAAATAGCTGGGGTCCCAGCACTGAACCCTGCGGCACCCCACTAGTCACTGCCTGCCATTCTGAAAAGGACCTGTTTATCCTGACTCTCTGCTTCCTATCTGCCAACCAGTTCTCTATCCACGTCAATACATTACCCCCAATACCACATGCTTTAATTTTGCACACCAATCTCTTGTGTGGGACCTTGTCAAAAGCCTTTTGAAAGTCCAAATACACCACATCCACTGGTTCTCCCTTATCCACTCTACTAGTTACATCCTCAAAAAATTCTAGAAGAAAATCATTTAAAACTGAGATGAGGAGAAATTACTTCTGAGGGTTGTAAATCTGTGGAATTCTCTGCCCCAGAGAGCTGTGGAGGCTGGGTCATTGAATACATTTAAGGCGGACATGGACAGATCTTTGAGTGATAAGGGAATAAAGGGTTATGGGGAGCGGTCAGGGTCATGGGTGGTGAGGTTATGATCAGATCAGCCATGATCTTATTAAACGGTGGAGCAGGCTTGAGGGGCCAAATGGCCTGTTCCTATTATGTTATGATATACGAACGGTTTGTCATAGACTTGTGTGAAATAGATTGTGTTCTGTTGACTGTGAATTTGATGAAAATAAGCAACTGACATTTTCCTTCCTTTCTTCCTTCCCGCAGAGTCAATACAAGTTTGTTTGTGAAGCTATTATGAGGGTGTACGAAGAAGGCATTGTGAAACCATTGCAGTCAACACTGTACAATTAGCCTGAGGATAAGGCCTTTGCTTATTATTGAAACTGGTTTGCTGGGGGCGTTTACAGTGTCATAATGTGCTTGCACAACATGCTGCCCTGATGTGAGTTTGAGGATTGGAAGATCGGCAAACTGGAGCATGGACTATGAGAACCTAAGCACTGTTGCACTTTATGTTCAAAAGAAAAAAAATAAGAGTTTCTGCGTGTGTGATCAGACTGACGACAATTACGATGATCACAGTTGCCCTCAGTTCTGAAATGCCGTGTCCTCTGCTCTGGTTTTGTTCAGGGAAATTGTCGGCTTTTGGATTCCTCTGTAGTGCCAAATGGGAGAACTACCTACATAACGTTTCCCTCACCTGCCTATGAATTTGTCCTCTTCCTTGCTGGTTTAACTGAGGGAGTTTATTCAAAAGGACCACCTTTAACGCATTATACATTTTCTGTTCATGAGATTGACTTAACCACCTTTACTTGATCCTTTGCAGTGGCATCCATGAACTTGAAAGTGAAAGTGTGCGCTGCGGTGGAATTACTGTTTGTTTTTATTAACAAGTGTTTTCACGCTGCCTTTGACTAACGTACAGATAAAACTCTCATCCCTAGGTTGTTTTCTTTAATATAGAATATATTCAAAATTAAGGTTCAGTGAGCACTTATTAGTCAAATTGACCCAAATTGTCTCACTTTCAGATTTTGATGTGCAGCTGTTTAACCTATGATGAACCTACAGCAGTCACTCAGTACATATTCTCCTCTGTTCCCTGATCAAAGATCTTACTTTTTCCTGCACTTGCGTGCCAATATTGCTGAATTCGTATGGACAGCTAGAAGTGTTCTTTTATATATTAAAAAAAATAATAATTTACAGAGAAAATAAATGGTAATTTTTCTCTGAAGTCCAACCAACAGTAACATCTAGTGATTTCTGGGCTTGACTTAAGCTTTGGAGCCTAAAATGTAAATAATTATATTAGTAAATTTAGCCTTAAGCACCCATTTCCTAGCAGGATATTGGAATCTGGTTGCTGGTTAGCTACATTATACATTGGCTAGGACAATCTACTCCAAAGGCATCCAACGCAGGTGGCGAAATTTTACCTGACTTGTCTTTAAAGGATCACCAAATATATTAAGCTCTCCTTCTCCACAGGTCTGATCCTGCAGTGTACCATGCCATGGGGAAAGGTGTGTGCCTGCAGTTATTTTTCCAATTTGTTTCCTAGGCACTTCCTGATGGGTGCACACCTCCCCTATTGATGCCACATATAAGCTTGCCTTACTGTGTGCCATTTTAATTTTAATTCAGTTATCAGCACTAGTCTTGCACCCAAAGAACTGCACAGGAGAGGTGCTGTAAGGTAATTTTTATAGTGAGACACTAAATCAAAGTACTGAAGGGTACAAAGCACAAAGAGGGTTGTAAATTTAATGATCGCTAACTTATGAAATGTTAATGGATGTTGCGGTTTTGCTGGTCAATATTCCAGCAATCGCTTACAGAGCTCTTGACTCCATTTATTAGTATAAATGAACATAGTCTCACTGCACGCATCCTAAATCATGCCTTGTTTTGGAGGGGAAGCTTCAACGCGTGGAAAAAGAAAATGTTGATATTGTCAGGTGCAGCGAATAGCTAAAATATGCTGCCTGTGAACGATTAAAATGAAACTTTTGAAAAATACGGAGATATATATATGGTAGGATATGAAAGATCAGCACAAAATCAATTTTATGATACTGGAACCCTGTGTTAATAACTGATGTGATGTGTGTTTCTGCACAGAACTAGGAAGATATTTAATAGAAATTTTTAATAGTTTAGATTAATTCAACACACCACTACTTATATCTCATTGTTAAACCTTGCACACTATTTTAGTTTAAAAAAAAACGTTTAAGGCATAAAGTGAAAAGTAAGACACTTAGATGGGTTCTTTAAAAAAAAATGAAAGATGAATATATATTTTTGACTCTGCAGGATCCAGAGGAGATTGGGACCTCTAAAAACATACTCTGTGAACAGTATGAATTCCATTGAAACCAAACATTTGCCAGAGAATAAAAATGAATGAGTGACTGTTTAATTTATCCCTGTCTAAATATCTGCACATCTGTACTCGTGTGTATTAACGTGTTGTACTCTGTGCAACTGTAAATATTGCTGTCAAGTTGAGTGCCATTCATACCATCAGCGCAATGCGATCCCATTCACCTGGTCAGGATTGGAGAAGCAAGCTAGCAATCGGGATGGTGAGAACAAAGGGTTAAGCTACGCACAACCAACAAATGGTAGTACTGAACCACCTTTACTTCCCTTTTATTTCCTTTGGTCTCCTTGGTTGTGCATAACTGCAGTGTTATTTTTATTGGATTTACCTGAGGAAGGAGGCATGTGAATTGGTCCCGTTTTATTCTTTGTCATGCTGTATAATGAACGTGAATGTATCTATCAACCATGCAAAATTGCAAGCGGTAGAGTAATGACTGTTGGATTTTAAGGATAAATATTTTTCATACCATTTGTATAAAAAAATTAAAAATTAAAAAGTTTGTAACATTTCCATTAAAAATAAAAAAAATTGCAGGTTAAAGAGTGTTTAAATTGTAAATAAGAGCAATACTATTGAAACTGTCAGTTCAGTGCCAATTCATGCTGTACAGGTTGATTTCTCTATCGCTTACTGACGCAGGTTTAGTGTTTGGATTGTTTTCCATTTTGTTTAGAAATTTGGAAGTAATTTACAAATTTCCTTTTCTGAAGTCATATTAAGGGCACTTTATATTACAATATACTACTGACTTATCAAGTGATTTGATTTCATACATAGACGCTGAGCCTCCACGTCTTTGCTTTGTGTATGGAGCTTATAAGAATGCACACTGGTTGATCTGATTTATCTTTGGATTGGGCTGTTGGATCTTAGGACGTTTTTTTTCCAAAAAACGCATCTGGCTAAGCTACTATCTACACTTATTTAATATTTGATACTAAAAAAGGGTAGTCTACCCATCTGCACCCAACGTCCAAATTCTAGGGTTCTCACAGCTAATAGAACATTTCAGTGTGGTTTGAAAGCTTTGTCATTTCAGCATAATTTGGGGGCAGTAATGCCCATCAGCCAGTATTCACCACCAGTCTTTCCGCTCTAAATCCCATCTGATTTCTGCCCTTTACTTTCAATACTGTTAATTGCAGCTGTAGATCAGGCCATTTGATTGGGCACAAGGTTAATGTATATTTTTAAGATTTTTTTTTTGAAGAATACAATAAATATTGCAGAACTAATCTAAACTTTAGTTCGTGTTGATGTTTTTTTTAGTAGCAGAACTTTTAAGAGTATTACATCTTAGCAAAGCAGGATCTATAAAGATAGGATTATATAACCCGCCCATGTCTGGGCTCCTACGTATAAAAGTAAGAAAATAACAATGTGGGGAGGGGGGGCGGATCTCTAGTGCAAAGTTTAAAATGACGAGTCTCTTACTATCTTACTATTCTGGACAACTTATTTACTAGAGTGGGCTATTTGAGTTTGATTAATTTGAGAATTATTTATTTGAAACCTGCTCTTCGAGCTCCTGGTTAAGAAGTTGAAATTTGTAGCAAAGACTAATAACGCTGCCAAGTATTGAATATATGCCTAAGGAATGGTTGAAGTAAATGATTGAGGACAGCTTTTCCCATTGTAACCGATTGCATAAAATAAAGTTTGAGTCATTCCTACTGCTGTGATTTGTTGTCCTACAGTTCAGACAAAACACTCCAAACTACCTAAAAGGGAAAAGAATGCTTTCTAGGTTTACTTTACATCTCGTAAATATGTAATTAATTTATTTGATTTTATTATGCTTAATCTTTGACCTTCAAAAATGTTGTTTTTAAAAAAAAACAAGACAAACCCAGGACGACCAATTGTGATAAAGCTGCAGATTAGTGATATAATAAATATGCATAACGATGTCAGTTGTATGCTTTTTCTAAATGAAACTAAAACCTTGTGCCTGATCCTGCAATCTGAACTGTACACGTTTTTATAATCTCTTCAGTAAAATCTTCTCATTACAATTTTTCTGACTGATTTTAATTTGATTAATTTGCTGCTTTCAAGCTGCCTAAGTACTGTTGGTACTGTACAGATTTAATTAAGGAATGCTTCTTTTCCTTTTTCATTGGCTTTTATTGCCATCACTTGAATTTTATCGACACTGGAAAAAATGTGAAAAGGAGTTGAGGGTTTACAGTTTCTTACTGTATGCTTTAAGAGAAAGCCTTATTCATTTCAATCCTCAATTAAAAGATGCCTTTGTTGCTGATTCCCAACAATAATACTAGCTCGTGGGATATCAGCAGGTGAAGGGTTGACTAATGCAGTACCAACTTCGTACAAGCGATCAGTCACGTGGGGTGGGGGGGGGAGGAGAAGGGTGGGGCGTGAATTACAAATATTCTATGTATGACTCGCTCCCTTCCAAATTTTTTGTGGTTATGTATTTAATTTCACTTGACCAGAATTGTCTCGTTTAGGTACGAACTTAATAGTTTATTTGTGACTCTTAATTGCTCTGTTACAAAAATAAAGAAAATGTGCTTACGTAATTTAAAGTGTAGCACCTGTGAGTTTATTTTTGGAGGGGCAGCTGTAACTATATGTACTTAAATTTAATAATTTTGTAAATATTTAATTTCTCAAATTTCAGTTTTAGCTGGTACTTAGATTTGTTTCGAGATATTTTTCTGTACATTTTAATGAGGTTTGATTTGATCCTGTACATAGTGATCCAGTTACAGCGTGTACAGTTAATCTTATGCTTTGTTTATAATAGTAAAAACCTGGTTTTAACAGCAATCTGCAGTTTTGTTGCTATTTTGTTTCAGCTGGCTAAGACCTGTGTCTGCTCTCTTATTTCTACATAGAAAGACTTGCATTTATATAGCGCCTTTCACGACCACTGGATGTCTCAAAGTGCTTTACAATTAAGTACTTTTGGAGGGATAAATATTGGCCAGGATACCGGGGGTAACTCCCTTGCTCCTCTTAATAGTGCCATGGGATCTTTTACATCCACCTGGGATAACAAACGGGGCCTCGCTTTAACGTCTTATCCAAAACACAGCACCTCCGACAGTGCAGCGCTCCCTCAGCACTACCTAGATTTATGTGCTCAAGTTCCTGGAGTGGGACTTGAGCCCACCACCTTCTAACTCAGAAGCGAGTGTGCTACCTACTGAGCCACAGCTGACACACAATGCATAATGTGAGAAGAGAGAGGCTACACTTTAGCAGCCATGTAGAGTGTGCCATCGTTTGCTAAAAGGACTTCAGTTTGTTTTAAAATGAATTGACATATGGAACAATCTTCTGATATATGCATTCAGGTGGGGATATATTGGTGTTCTCTCTCTATCCCCCTCTCTCTCCCTCTCTCTCTCTCTCTCTCTCTCTCTCTCTCTCTCTCTCTCACACACACATCAGGAACCAGAAACTGAAGGGCTTTGTGTAACACAGGTAGGGTGTCCGAAATCCAGAAACCTCTGGACCGAGGCCGTTCTGGATTTCGGGTATTTCGGAATATCTTTCCGACGTCCCAAATCCAGAAATGCCTGGGTTGAGGTGAGGTGGGGTGGCCCGGTGGGGGAAGGTGAGTCTGGCAGCCCGGCGGGGGAAATCAGGCAGCGGGTCCAGATGTTGGAACATTTTCCAGATTCTGGACAACCCCGCCACGGATCGGTCCGGATTCAGGAAAATTTCGGACATTCAACCTGTAACTATTTAAGGAACCATCCTGGTATAGAGGCAGTTTTTAGAGGAAGTTATAACTGATCTCTGCAGTTCCTTTTGTATAGTCATCTTAAAACATTGAAATTATGAAAATCTTGCACTTCTACAAGAAAATATTTCTAGACATAAGTAGAGCTACTTGTGAAAATCTCGGGGAATTTGACCTGTTCCAGTTCGATATATAGGCCTATATTTTAGTTTTATTAGAATGAGAGGTAATCTCATGGAAATATACAAAATTCTTACAGGGCTTGACAGGATGGCTGAAGGGAGAATGTTTCCTCTGGCTGAGGAGACTAGAACCAAGGGTCACAGACTCCGAATAAAGGACTGAGATGGGAAGAAGTTTCTTCAGAGGGTGGATCATATTTGGAATTCTCTACCCCAGACGGGTGTGACACTCTGTCGTTAAGTATATGGAAGACCGAGATCGATAGATTTTTGATTAACTAAATCAAGGGATGATGGGGATAGTGCAAGCAAGTGGAGTTGTGGTATTAGATCAGCCATGATCTTACTGAAGTGTAGAGCAGGTTCAAGGAGCCAAATGGCCTACTCCTCCATTTCTTGTTAGATATGATGTATTTTATTGCACAAAACTTGGCAGCATAGTAAATAGTGAGCAAGATAGTAGCAGACTTCAAGAGGACATAGACTGGTCAAGAGTTTGTCATCCGGTAAAAGTTAAAAGAACAGACCCGGAAAGGATGTTTCCACTGATAGGGAGACTATGGAGAATGTACCCTTACGCTTGTTACAAATATTGTATCTGCTCTCGATATCTTTTCTGGTTCTACATTCTGGGGTACTCCCGTAAACAGACTTTGTGTCCCCTACAATCTAGAGTACTTATATTACCCAGTATCTAGTGAGATGATATTTTGTCCTCGGGTTGTGTATACTGGATATTCCTGAATGCCCATACACTACCATGTGTTACAGCACAGGAGGAGGCCATTTGGCCTGTCGTGCCTATGCTGGCTATTTGAAAGAGCTGTCCAATTAAGACCCATACCCCAGCTTTCTTCCCATAACTGCAAATTAGTCCTAGTCAAGTACATGTCCAATTGCCTTTTGAAAGTTCTCATGGAATCTGAATCAGCCACTCTTTTTCAGGTAGTGCATTACATATATTATTAACCCTCTGTCGCAGGGAGAAAAAACTCCTAATTTCCCCTCTAGTTCTTTTGCCAGTGATTTTAAACCTATGACTCTCGTTACCAACTTACTGCCAGAGGAAACAATTTCTCCCTATTTGCTCTATCAAAACTCATTATTTTGATGCAAAAGTTTCTATAGATATGTGAAGAGAAAAAGATTAGTGAAGACCAACGTAGGTCCTTTGCAGACAGAATCAGGTGAATTTATAATGGGGAACAAAGAAATGGCAGACCAATTGAACAAATACTTTGGTTCTGTCTTCACGAAGGAAGACAGAAATAAGCTTTCGGAAATACTAGGAGTTCGAGGGTGTAACGAAAAGGAGGAACTGAAGGAAATCCTTATTAGTCAGGAAATTGTGTTAGGGAAATTGATGGGATTGAAGCCGATAAATCCCCAGGGTCTGATAGTCTGCATCCCAGAGTACTTAAGGAACTGGCCCTAGAAATAATGGATGCATTGGTGATCATTTTCCAACATTCTATTGACTCTGGATCAGTTCCTATGGACTGGAGGGTAGCTAATATAACACCACTTTTTTAAAAAGGAGGGAGAGAAGACCGGTTAGCCTGACATCAGTGGTGGAGAAAATGTTGGAATCAATTATTAAAGATGAAATAGCGCATTTGGAAAGCAGTGACAGGATTGGTCCAAGTCAGCATGGATTTATGAAAGGGAAATCATGCTTGACAAATCTTGAATTTTTTTTTGAGCATGTAACTAGTAGAGTGGATAAGGGAGAACCAGTGGATGTGGTGTATTTGGACTTTCAAAAGGCTTTTGACAAGGTCCCACCCAAGAGATTAGTGTGCAGAATTAAAGCACATTGTATTGGGGGTAATGTATTGACATGGACAGAGAACTGGTTGGCAGACAGGAAGCAGAGAGTCAGAATAAACGGGTCCTTTTCAGAATGACAGGCAGTGACTAGTGGGGTGCCGCAGGGTTCAGTGCTGGGACTCCAGCTATTTACAATATACATTAATGATTTAGATGAAGGAATTGAATGTAATATCTCCAAGTTTGCAGTTAACACTTAAGCTGGGTGGTGGTGTGAGCTGTGAGGAGGATGCTAAATGACTGCTGGGTGACTTGGACAGGTTAGGTGAGTGGGCAAATGCATGGCAGATGCAGTATAATGTGGATAAATGTGAGGTTATCCACTTTGGTGGCAAAAGCAGGAAGACCATATTATCTGAATGGTGACAGATTAGGAAAAGGGGAGGTGCAACGAGACCTGGGTATCATGGTACATCAGTCATTGAAGTTTGGCATGCAGGTACAGCAGGCGGTGAAGGCAGCAAATGGCATGTTGGCCTTCATAGCAAGGGGATTTGAGTATAGGAGCAGGGAGGACTTACTGCAGTTGTACAGAGCCTTGGTGAGGCCACACCTGGAATATTGCGTTCAGTTTTAGTCCCCTAATCTTAGGGAGGATGTTTTTACTTTTGAGGGAGTACAGCAAAGGTTCGGCAGATTGATTCCCGGGATGGCAGAACTGACATATGAGGAGAGACTGGATCAACTGAGCTTGTATTCACTGGAGTTTAGAAGAATGGGAGGGAATCTCATAGAAACATATAAAATTCTGATGGGATTAGACAGGTTAGAGACAGGAAGAATGTTCCCGTTGCTGGAGAGTTCCAGAACCAGGAGTCACAGTCTAAGAATAAGGGGTAAGCCATTTAGGACTGAGATGAGGAGAAGCTTCTTCACTGAGTGATTAACCTGTGAAATTCTCTACTGCAGAAAGTTGTTGAGGCCAGTTCATTAGATATATTCAAATGGGAGTTAGATATGGCCCTTATGGCCAAAAGAATCAAAGGGTATGGAGAGAAAGCAGGGCAGGGGTACTGAGGCTGAATGATCAGCCATGATCTTATTGAATGGTGGTGCAGGCTCAAAGGGCCGAATGGCCTGCTCCTGCACCTAATTTCTATGTTTCTATGAATACCTCTTTTAGGTCTCCCCTGATCTTCTCTGCTCTTAGACTAATCCTGTCGTCTCCAATCTCCATAACTGAAGTCCTCATTTCTGGTAAACCTCTATACCGTCTCGAGGCCTTGACCTCGTTCCTAAAGTGTGATGCCCAGAATTGTACATAATACTCCAGCTGAGACCTAACCAGAGATTTGTAACGGTTTAGCATGACTTCCTTGTTTTTTTTTTTATTCAATGCTCCCATTTACAAAGCCAAGTATCCCATGCGCTTTCTTAATGGCCTGATCAACTTGACCTGTCTCCTTCATAAATTTGTTAATATGCAACCCAGGTCCTTTTATTTTTGCACCCCCTCAAAATAGTACTGTTTAGATTATACTGCTTCTCCATGTTGTTCCTCCCAAAGTGCATCACTTCACTTATCTACATTCAATAGCATCTGCCCATTTCACTGGTCTATGTCCTCTTGAAGTTGGAACAGAGAAGATTAAGAGGTGACCTAATAGAGGTTTTCAAGATGTTGAGAGGTTTTACTAGAGTAGATGGAGAAAAAATATTCCCACTGGTGAGTGGGTCAATAATTAATTAGAGGCCATAGATTTGAAATCATTGGCAACAGACCTAGAGGGGAGATGAGGATAAATTTTTTACTGATCGTTGTTGGGCTCTGGAATGCTCTACCTGAAAAGATAGTGGAAGCTGATTCCATAAACACAAGAACATAAGAAATAGGAGCAGGAGTAGGCCATTTTGGCCCTACGAGCCTGCTCTGCCATTCAGTAAGATCATGACTGATCATCTACCTCAATTCCGCTTTCCTACCCTATCCCCATATCTCTTGATGCCCTTAATATCTAAAAATCTATCGATGTCTGCCTTGAATTTACTGAATGAGCATCAGCAGCCCTCTTGGATAGAGAATTCCAAAGATTTACCACCCACTTGAGTGAAGAAATTTCTCCTTACCTCCGTCCTAAATGGCTGACCCCTTATTCTGAGAAGGACCCCTGGTTCTCGACTCCCCAACCAGCGGAAACGTAAAAGAAAGTGCTTAACCTCACACTTTCCAACATTATACTCCATCTGCCAAATTTTTGCCCACTCACTTAGCCTGTCTATGTCCTTTTGCAGATTTATTGTGTCGTCCTCGCACATTATTTTTCCTCCCATCTGCATTGCTATGTTGCCTTTCATGACCACCGGATGTTCAAAGTGCTTTACAGCCAATAAGAACATAAGAAATAGGAGCAGGAATAGGCCATACGGACCCTCGAGCCTCCTCCGCCATTTAATACGATCATGGCTGATCCGATCATGGACTCTGGTCCATTTCCCTGTCCACTCCCCATAACCCCTTATTCTATTATCGGTTAAGAAACTGTTTATATCTGTCTTAAATGTATTCAATGACCCAGCCTCCGCAGCTCTGAGGCAGTGAATTCCACAGATTTACAACCCTCTGAGAAGAAATTCCTCCATCAGTTTTAAATGGGTGGCCCCTTATTCTAAGATTATGCCGCCTAGTTTTAGTCTCCCTTATCAGTGGAAACATCCTTTTTTCATCCACCTTGTCAAGCTCCCTTATAATCTTATACATTTTGATGAGATCACCTCTCATTCTTCTGAATTCCAATGAGTGGAGGCCCAACCTACTCACCCTTTCCTCATAAGTCAACCCCCTCATCTCCGGAATCAATCTCGTGAACCTTCTCTGAACTGCCTCCAAAGCAAGTATATCCTTTCGTAAATATGGAAACCAAAACTGTACACAGTATTTCAGTTGTGGCCTCACCAATACACTGTATAACTGTAGCAAGACTTCCTTGCTTTTGTTCTCCATCCCCTTTGCAATAAATGCCAAGATTCCATTGGCCTTCCTGATCACTTGCTGTACCTGCATACTAACTTTGTGTTTTATGTACAAGTACCCCCAGATCCTGCTGTACTGCAGCACTTTGCAATTTTTCTCCATTTAATTAATAACTTGTTTTTTGATTTGTTTTCTGCCAAAGTGCTTAACCTCACATTTTCCAACATTATACTCCATCTGCCAAATTTTTGCCCACTCACTTAGCCTGTCTGTCCTTTTGCAGATTTATTGTGTCCTCCTCACACATTATTTTTCCTCCCATCTTTGTATTGTCAACAAACTTGGCTACGTTACACTCTGTCCCTTCTTCCAAGTCATTAAAATAGATTGTAAATAGTTGGGGTCCCAGCACTGATCCCTGCGGCACCCCACTGATTGCCAACCCAAGAAGGAACCATTTATCCCGACTCTGTTTTCTGTTAGTACTTTTCAATGAAGTACTTTTGGACTGTAGTCACTTGTAATGTGGGAAACATCCTCCCTGCATCTACCCTGTCAAACCCTGTAAGAATTTTGTGTGTTTCAATGAGATCACCTCTCATTCTTCTAAACTCTAGAGAATGTAGGCCTAGTCTACTCAATCTCTCATAGGACAATCCTCTCATCCCAGGAGTCAGTCTGGTGAACTTCTATTGGACTCCCCCTATGGAAATATATCCTTCCTTGGGTAAGGAGACCAAAATTGTACACAATACTCGAGGTACAGTCTCACCAGTCCCTATACAATTGCAGTAAGACATCTTTGCTCTTGTATTCAAATCCTGTTGAAATAAAGGCCAATATACCATTTTCTTTCCTAATTGCTTGTGCCTGCATGTTAACTTTCAGTGATTTGTGTACAAGGACACCCAGATCAGTCTGAACATCTATATTTCCCAATCTCTCACCATTTTAAAAAATACTCTGCTTTACTATTTTTCTTACCAAAGTGGATAACTCACATTTCTCCACATTATATTCCATTTGCCATGTTCTTGCCCACTCACTTAGCTGTCCATATCCCCTTGCAGCCTCTTTGTATCCTCCTCACAACTTATGTTCTCGCTTAGCTTTGTATCATCCGCAAACTTGGATATATTACATTTGGTCCCCTCATCCAAATCATTGATACAAATTGTAAATAGCTAAGGCCCAAGCACTGATCCTTGTACTACTCCATTAGTTACAGCCTGCCAACCTGAAAATGACCCGTTTATTCCTACTCTGAATAATTTTAAAAGGGAGTTGGACAGGTTGAGGATGAAGAACTTGAGAGGATTATGGATAAAAGATAGGGATGTGGGATTAAGCATTAATGCTTTTTTAAAGAGCTGGAACAGGTACGACGGGCAGAATGGCTTCCTTCTGTGCTGTAAGTTTCCATGAGACTATTAATTATGCAAAATCCAGGACAGAAATCCATGCTCCCATCTCCACAATATAACCATCTCCACCCACCCCCCTCTTCTCCCTCCAACCCACACCCCAAGAAATATTCACCTGGCCTTAGCAGTACATAACATAATAATTAGGAGCAGACGTAAGCCATTCAGCCCCTTGAACCTGCTCCGCCATTCAATAAGATCATGGCTGATCTTCTACCTCAACTCCACTTTTCCACACTGTCCCCATATCCCTTGATTCCCTTAATATTCAAAACTCTTATCGATCACTGTCTTGAATATACTCAAAGACTGAGCATCCACAGTACAGGAACTATATTATTACCATTCCCAATGCAAACCAGGTACTTATTGAATTTTAGGACTGGCTGGATGAACTACAATATTCACTTCTGTGCCTCTTTATTTTGATGGCTCTTATTAAGGGAGTTTTTAAAGGAGATAACACTACCTTTCACTGGATGCCTGTTCCAACCATCCAGTGCTATGTTGTAAAATAGTTTCTTCAAACCTCCAGTCTTGCTTAACTTTTAACCAAACTAGGAACAGCCACTCGGTATCTTGTGGAAGTGGAGTGTAACTGTAAGCTGAAGCTGAATTTCAAACCTATGTCTGTTTGTCGCACAGTTCAATAATACACTACCCGAGATAGCCCCTCATCTTCGCAGAATGTCATTTAACATCAGTCCAGTGTTGTTACTCCAGAGAAAACTCCAGAAGATGGTGTTTTATTTTATTGGAGCTGTTCAAAATAGATCAAGATATAGCAAGTGGCATCACAATGAATGTAGGAAATTAGTTACTTTGCTGGCTGTTAAAGCCCCAACTGAAAGTAGCTTGTAGCGTCGTAAAGTCAGTTTAAGGAGTAACCAACGATGCACAACCAGACAGGATATCGAGAGCAAGCCCGATATTTGTAACAGAAGCAAGGGTCCAGTCTCCATGTTTAAGTCTCTTAATAACCTTATGACAAAGCATGCCCTTTCTACGAACATTTTGTTAGCTTTGGCTCAGTTTAGCTTTTGCAAGTTCAAGCCCCACTCCAGAGATTTGAGTACATAATCCAGACTGACACTTCATAAGAAATAGGAGCAGGAGTAGGCCATACGGCCCCTCGAGCCTGATTCGCCATTCAATAAGATCATGGCTGATCATCGATCTCAACTCCACTTTCCCGCCCCATCTCCATATCCCTTGATTCCCCTATACCCCAAAAACCTATTTCAGCCTTGAATATATTCAGAGACTCAGCATCCACAGCCCTCTGGGGTAGGGAATTCCAAAGGCTCACAACCCGAGTGAAAAAATTCCTCATCATCTCTGTCTTAAATGACCGACCCCTTATCCTGAGACTGTGACTCCTAGTTCTAGACACTCCAGCCAGGGGGAAACAATCTCTCAGCATCTACCCTGTCAATCCCCTTCAGAATCTTGTATGTTTCAATGAGATCACCTCTCATTCTTCGAAACTTCAGCGAGAATAGACTCTACGCAATCTCTTATCATAAGACAGCCCTCTCATCCCAGGAATTAATCTAGTGAACCTCCATTGCACTGCTTCCAAGGCAAGTATATCCTTCCTTGGATAAGGAGACCAAAACTGTGCACAGTACTCCAGGTGTAGTCTCACTAAGGCCCTATGAAATTGTAGTAAGACTTTCTTACTCTTATACGCTAACCCCCTTGCAATAAAGGACAACATGCTAGTGCAGCACCGAGGGCGTGCTGCACTATAGAAGCTGCTACCTTTCAGATGAGACGTTAACCCATCTATCTACCCTCTTAGGTGGTCGTAAAAGATCCTGGCCAATATTCATCCCTCAACCACGATCAGTAAAAAAAAAAAATGATCTGGTCATTACTGTTTGTGAGATCTTGTGTACAAATTGACTGCTACATTTCCTACATTACAATAGCAACTACACGACAAAAGTACTTCATTGGCTGTGAAGCACTTTGGGATGTTTTGAGGTTGTGAATGGCGCCATATAAATGCATATATTTTCCTTTTCCCTCTCTTAGCCAATCAGCTCCCAAAACCTCTCTCTCTCTCCCCACCATAAATTGTGCAATTTTATTAAGCCCTGAGGGGAGCAAGAGTCCACCCAGTACTTTCTGTTCCCTTCTAAAGCAATATTTTCATGTACTTCCTATTCTGCCCAAGGCAAAATGTACTCTCTTCTCTCAGTGGGAATGGCTGCACTGATTTTTGCTTTACTGATGGAAGTTATTTGAAATTGGCCAAGTTTTCAAAACACACCTGATTTAGTTTAAACCTTGGGGGCTTTGTGTGACTGCAGAATTCATAGATGCCTTTGTCTATTCCCCATCCTATGCTAATGCCTCTGAGTCAAATTATTGCTGATTCTGAAACAAGATACTGTGAATTCGGGTCAAGGGTAGCAAATGGAGACGGCACCTCTGATAGTGCAGCACTCCCTTAGTACTGTACAGAAGTGTCAGGATTATTTGCCCAAGTCTCGAGTGGGGCTTGAATTCATAGTTTTTGGCGAGGGTGCTACCACTCCTAATACCTGTAGGAGTGTTGGTGGAAAGGACTTTCTGGAAGGAGGCAGCATATATGTAAACTAGCTAACTAAAGATGGGGAATTTTAATGGAGATTGCAAAAAAATTAATAGAAGTTCTCATTTTGAAGGGACTGGCTTCAGACCCAGATGTGAAAGGTCAAAAGAAATCTGAATCTGTGGTTAGAATTAAGGCAGTGTGTGGGCATGTTGCACAGCTCGGCTGTTAATGTATCGTGAATATTCTTTCATGAGGGGTTTCAGCAGGTCAATTTTTGGCGGGAAAAGCCTTTTCTATATAAACCATGAAACAGAAAATGTAGCCTATTGTAAATGATTGAAAAGCCAGATATTGTAAAGATATAACGCACTATTTTTTGAATTTCCTCAATAACATTGTCTTCCAACTTGAAAATGAACTGAAGCCTGCCTTTATCTAAAGAAAGAAGAAACTAACAACCTTATGTTGGTATAGCGTCTTTCATGTCCTCGGGACATTTCAAAGCGCTTCACAGCCAATGAGTTATTTTGATAGTACTGTCACTGTTATTTTGTAGGCAAGTCAATTTGCACACAGCAAGGACCGATAAACAGCAATGGGATAAATGGACAATTAATCTGTTTTGCTGGCGTTGGTTAAGCCAGGACACACAGCTCGTTAAATAGTGCAATCTAATCTGCAATTCTCTCAATTTTAAAATCACCATCATACTTTCTTTTTGAACCGGTCTGAATTAGAATCTGTTATTGCCCTTTAGTTATACCAAAAAGGACCAAAAATATGAGAGATGTTTCTTTATGTTCCTGGCAATTTTTCTCTGCTTTTCTTCCTAGTAGCTTCTCTGATCCAGTTCTGTGATGCTCGATGCCACCAGGTGTTTCATCCAAGTGACTCTTCTTAGGAACATGGGAACAGGAGGAGGCCTGTTCTACCGTTCAATGAGACCATGGCTGATCTGCAACCCAACTCCATATATCTGCCTTTGGCCCATATCCCTTAATGCCTTTAACAAAAAGCTATGAATCTCCGATTTAAAATTACCAATTGATCTAGCATCAATTGCCGCTTGCGGAAGAGAGTTCCAAACTTCTACCACCCTTTGTGTGTGTGTGTGTGTGTGTGTGTGTATAGAAGTGTTTCCTAATTTCACTCCTGAAAGATCTGATGGTTCTTCTTTTTCTTTTAGTTTGTCACTGAAGCAGAGTCCATCGATTTCTTTTAAAAATAAATTAGATAGTTGCTTCAAAAAGAGAAATATTAAGTATTAGGAGCAAACAGGAGAGTGGGATTAGATGAGGTGGCTTGTGTCAGGAGATACATCCAACTAGACTTGATGGACCGAATGGCCTGTTTCTGTCCTGTAAGATTCTATAATCCTATGAACTGGTAATATACTATTGAGTTCTGACGAAAGGCCATCGACCTGAAACATTAACTCTGCTTCTTTCTCCACAGATACTGCCTGACCTGCTGAGTGTTTCCCAGAATTTTCTATTTTTATTTTATATTCATTATATTGGAGATCCTGGTTTGGAAGCTGAATTACTGCAATAGTAAACCAGAATGCTCTTGTAAATTTGTCATTTAAACTGTATAATCATCCAACTTTGTCATTCTGTTTGGCTTAGTGTGACGATGTGATTGGCGATATTTCAAATAACAGTGTCGATATTTGATGTCTCCAAGATAAGAGGAGACTAATTGATGTCCTGTTACTGACTGCTCCATTTTTGATCGGGGCCCAGAAGAGGCGAGGGCTTAGGGGCAGCAAGGGCCAGCCCACACTGTGAACTATGGATATTGGGAGCAGGTGTGCGCACTAGGTCCGTGCAGCAGAGCTTGGTCTCCAGTCATCTTGGTTAACCCTTGCCACTGGATCAAGACCGAGCTCTATCAAGCCCGTGTGGTGGCTGGTGTGCAAAGGCTACCCCACGTTAAAAGAATCCATGCACAGGCATCTTCACCCTTCAATATGTAGTTTGGGATCTGGGATGTCAGGTCCCTCATTGAAACACTTGTGAACTCATCTCTTTTTGGTGTGGAAACGGGTCATCCGTGATACGAGGTACTGCTTAATACTATACTATACTATTAAAGAAAAGAAAAATTACAATTCCTACATTCGGTTTGAATAGTGACCCTGAACCATTCTTTAGCTGCAGGGATTTGTGTTTAATCAGGAGCGAGCACGTATGAGTGCACTATACTCGGATGGTCTGTTGCAGCTGCGGTGTCCTGCTGGTAATGGTTATTAAGTGTTCTTTCCTATTGGTGGCGCTAACCTCACATTACTGAATGCACCAACATGCTCAAAGAAGCGGAATTTAAATGGAGAAGAACTGAACTTGCACAATTTAAATTCCACTGTTGTGTATCAGTCACAGAATAAATATATTAAAGCCACAATACTTCATAGTTGTCTCTATTTTTCTACTGTGCAATCAATAAAGCAAGGTAACAAGTTATCCTTTATGATAATACTCCACTATCTGTAACAGAACTCAGCTTCAGACATGGCTAGTTTATATACTCACCAATGATCTTTGCTCTTTGCCCCATGGATCTTGCCTATCATAGACACAGAGCCCAGGAGTGAAAGTCAAAGGTCAGTGGCTTGAGAACATAAACCAAATGCTGGGGAAACTGACCTCAGCTGAGAACATTTTGTAATGGATAGATTTCCCTAGGTACTAAAAACAAACTTTACAAAAAAGAGAGGGGAAAAAAAATCTCCTTTTCCCTTCTCTATGCTGCCAAAGTTAAATAAATGATAAAGTGGACAAGTGCAGATACTACACCTTTTAACTCCAGTGAGTTAGAGGTGCTTGCTTGTTTGTTTTGTTAAAATTGTCTGTAATGATCTAAACCTTGGCATGCTACATCAATACTTCCGTAATCATAGAAATTTTACAGCACAGAAGGAGGCCATTTTGGCCCATCGTGTCTACGCTGGCAGACCAAGAGCTATCCAGCCTAATCCCACTTTCCAGCTCTTGGTCCATATCCCTGTAGGTTACGGCACTTCAAATGCACATCCAAGTACTTTTTAAAATGTGATGAGGGTTTCTGCCTCTACCACCCTTTCAGACAGTGAGCTCTCGACTCCCACCACCCTCTGGGTGAAGACATTTCCCCTTTAATCAGAATATATGCATAATGTTGTTCAAGTGAGTAAATATGCTGTTGTGTGTGGTTTTCAGCCATACAGATCTAGAAGATAGTCTGTGCTGAGTTACCTGATCTCCGCTTTGGCACCTCTGGTTTCTGAGGATATTACAATTGGTCTTTGCACCCCTAAGGTCAGTATGGGGCAAAAGTCACCCAAAGTTCCCACTCTTAATTGCCAACTAGTGGGCATAAGTGCATGTGTCCGGTTGCCAGTGGAGGAGTGGATGAAGGCTTGTCTGCGGACAGCCTACCAGCACTTTGTGTCTGGACTCGCACATGAACAATGGCCACTTGGGCAAGGTACACAAGGGCTGCCGGTATCTATGGAAGCAGTTTCAGGAGAGCGGGTGTAGTGAGGGGAATGGATAAGTATACATAGTGGGAATATCACACTCTGTGGAACAAGATGCAAGATTGCAAAGTGCCGCAGTAGTGGGAGTACTTGTGCATGAAACACAAAAGGATAGTATGTAGGTACAGCAAGTGATCAGGAAGGCCAATGAAATCTTAGCCTTTATTGCAAAGGGGATGGAGTATAAAAGCAGGCAAGTCTTGCTACAGCTATGTAAGGTATTGCTGAGGCCACAATTGGAATACTGCGTGCAGTTTTGGTTTCCATATTTACGAAAGGATATACTTGCTTTGGAGGCAGTTCAGAGAAGGTTCACTAGGTTGATTCTGGAGATGAGGGGGTTGACTTATAAGGAAAGGTTGAGTAGGTTGGGCCTCTACTCACTGGAATTCAGAAGAATGAGAGGTGATCTTATCGAAACGTATAAGATTATGAGGTGACTTGACAAGGTGGATGCAGAGAGGATGTTTCCACTGATGGGGGAGACTAGAACTGGAAGGTATGATCTTAGAATAAGGGGCCGCCCATTTAAAACAGAGATGAGAAATTTCTTCTCGGAGGGTTGTAAATCTGTGGAATTCGCTGCCTCAGAGAGCTGTGGAAACTGGGACATTGAATAAATTTAAGACAGAAATAGACAGTTTCTTAAACGATAAGGGGATAAAGGGTTATGGGGAGCGGGCGGGGAAGTGGAGCTGTGTCCATGATATTGAATGGCGGAGCAGGCTCAACAGACAGTATGGCCTACTCCTGTTCCTATTTCTTAAGTTCTTATTTAAGATGCTGCCTGAGCTTCTGAGCCCATGGAAATGTTATGCCAAAAAAGGCAATTGGTCCAAGATATATGATATTGGACAGATATTCTGGATCTTTGCATGATATACCTATAAAGAAACAGGGAGAAACTTTGCCAAACCTTATCTCAGCAGACATAAGTATGTTAAGTATTGTCTATAATGGATCTTCATTGAAAAGAAAGACTTGCATTTATATAGCACCTTTCATGACTACTGGACGTCCCAAAGCACTTTTCAGCCAATTAAGTACTTTTGGAGTGTAGTCACTGTTGTAATGTAGATAACGCAGCAGCCAATTTGCGCACAAGCAATCTCCCACAAAACAGCAACGTGACCATAATCTGTTTTTGTTATGTTGATTGAGGGATAAATATTGGCCAGGACACCGGGGATAACTCCCCTGCTCATCTTCAAAATAGTGCCATGGGATCTTTTATGTTCCACTTGAGAGAGTAGACGGGGCCTCGGTTTAACATCTCATCCGAAAGATGGCACCTCCAACAGTGCAGGAGTCCCTCAGCACTGCACTGGAGTGTTAGCCTAGGTTTTTTTGTGCTCAAGTCCCTGGAGTGGATTGGTTGAGTTGGTTTGATGACCTGACTGGCCTTTTGTCATTCCCTGCCTTGTCTTCTTCCTCCAAGCATTTTGTTCCTTAATTATCACATTGATCTCTTCCTGCAATATAAATTATGATCATCCCCTTCTTGAGTGAATTAGGATAAGAACATATTAATTCATAAGTTGAAATCCTTTTTTCAACTTAAAGCCATATTAATACCATTCATGCTAATACAAAGTTGACAACACAGAAAAAAATCATGCCGCCCTCTCATAGTTGAGATTTTTTGGTAACCATATAACATGACCAAAAAAAAACAAAGCACAAGTTAATAATTATTAAATATTTTGTTGAAACCTCTGGTTGCAAACAGAGCTCTATGTTCTAGAATTCCCTCCTTAAACTTTTCTGACTCTCTACCTCTCTCTCTGCCTATAAGCCAGTCCTTAAACCCTACTACTTCCCTGTCTTAATATCACTTATGTAGCTCTGTATCAAATTTTGTTTGATATCGCTCCTGTGAAGCGCCTTGGGATGTTTTGTTACGTTATTATTTAAAATGTTGCCACTTAATAAATTGTTTCCAATAAGGAATAAAAGAAAGTAGCCTGAGGGCTGGTATGGTGGCATGGCACATTGTGTGCCAATGTACTCTGCCACAGTAATCAGGTTCCAGTTCAGCCCTACCACGCACCATGCTGTGCATTCCCAATTTTTGAAAGCTCCATGAGGAAGATGCCAAATGGAAGTGAGAAGCTTTTTGGGAGAAGGAGGGAAAATTGGAGTGACCCTAGACCAATCCTTCTGGCACCTACGCAATGACAGTGTTGGCAGAGGCTCGACAAGACTAAAATAAGAACATTAGAAATAGGAGCAGGAGTAGGCCGTATGACCCATCAAGCCTGCTCCGCCATTCAATAAGATCATGGCTGATCATCGACCTTAACACTTTCCCGCCCGATCTCCATATCCCTTGATTCCCCTCGACTCCAAAAATCTACCTATCTCCGCCTTGAATATATTCAGAGACTCAGCATCCACAGCCCTGTGGGGCAGAGAATTCCAAAGATTCACAACCCTCTGAGTGAAGAAATTCGTCCTCATCTCTGTCTTAAATGGCCGACCCCTTATCCTGAGACTGTGCCCCCTCGTTCCAGACACTCCAGCCAGGGGGAACAACCTCTCAGCATCGACCTGTCAATCCCCTTCAGAATCTTGTATGTTTCAATGAGATCACCTCTCATTCTTCTAAACTCCAGAGAGTAAAGGCCCATTCTACACAATCTCTCATCATAAGATAGCCCTCTCATCCCATGAATCAATCTAGTGAACCTTCGTTACACAGCCTCCAAGGCAAGTATATCCTTCCTTAGATAAGAAGACCAAAACATAACTGAAAATATAACTCATGGACAGGATACAAGAAAATGCTGCTTCTGCAATAGACCTCTACCTCCTCTCTGCTCAAATCTTTCTTGGGCTAGAAATTATAGTTGGTGGTATTCACAATTAAATATTTAACATGTTTTTGTAAAATTCTTCTGTTCCCTTTTTTAATGCATTGTCTGATTTTGGTCCAATACAAAGGATTGTCAGTTTGGCTTGGGAGATTCTGCATACCAATAGAAAGGTCTTTGTGATCTACACGATGAGAGTCATCGAGTTAAGCTCTTGTAGCTAAGGATCTAAATCTACAAGGCTGTCTCAGTGTTTCCATTGATGGTACTTGTCTGATCGCAGGACCCGTTGTTGCGAAGGGTGGAGTCAAGAAACTGCTAACAAGATAATGATGCAGCCAATTCCAGCAGAACTGGACCCAGGAGCATGATGTACGGGCCTATGTGTCAGAGTCTGCGCGCACCAATATAAAAGCAGTGGAAAAGAACACTTGCTTTGTCAGAATCAATCTGAGCCTGGGTAACTGTGATAAAGTAAATAAATGCTTTCACTGGCAAGAGGGATGGTAACTAGAGGACACGGGGCATAATTGGCAAAAGAACCAGAGGGGGGATGAGGTGAATGTTTTTTTACGCAGCGAGTTGTTTTGATCTGGAATGCACCGCCTGAAAGGGCGGTGGAAGCAGATTCAATAATAACTTTCAAAAGGGAATTGGATATATACTTGAAAAGGAACAATTTTCAGGGATATGGGGAAAGAACATCGGACCAATTGGATAGCTCTTTCAAAGAGCCGGCACAGGCACGATGGGCCAAATGGCCTCCTCCTGTGATAATATTGCCTTAGACATAGGTACAGGCCACTGGATGGCATGGGGTCCTTTGTCACATGCTTTAGTAGCTTAGTGAAGAAAAGGCTATCCCTTTGATTTTCCCAGCTGGTTCAGCTCCTTACCCAGTACATGGATGATAAACCCGGAATATTGTCTTGAATTCAACATTCTTATGTTCTGTGAACGTGCAGCTGGATTGTTCTGGTTTAAGGGGGGTACAGTAGTGTAGTGGTTTTGTTACTGGACTGCGAATCTAGAGTCAGAAGTTCAAATCCTTGAATATTTCGATCAGCAATGGTCTTATTGAATGGCGGAGCAGACTCGAAGGGCCAAAAGGCCTGCTCCTCCTATTTCTTATATTCTTGTGTTCTTATGAAGTGAAAGTGCTACTGATGTCACTTTAACCATTAACAAAGGAAAAGGTTACAGACAAGAGAAAAGATCAGAGATGAGAGAACTGTTCTCAGAGATAGAATACACAAGGAAAGACATCAAAAAGAATCTAGATCAATTAATATAAATATGAGCTCTTGTGGTGTATTTCACAGTTTGTCAGTTCTTGTCTGAAATCCAGCTATAGTCCCCACCAGTTACACCATCCACACTTCCCACGGCCAGACCCTAAATCCAGCAAATGGCACTAACCAATTACGATTCGATTACAACGGACCACTTGTAACATATTAGGCACGCCAGCTATTTCTGACAGTTCTTTGCACCTTGTTAACCACTGTACAGCATTAATCTGCTCTACAGCATTAATCCCCCCTGCAGCATTAATCCCCTCTATAGTATTAATCCCATCTACAATATTAATCCCCACTACAGTATTAATATCTCTACAGCTATAGATATGTGAAGAGAAAAAGATTAGTGAAGACAAACGTAGGTCCCTTGCAGTCAGATTCAAGTGAATTTATAATGGGGAACAAAAAAATGGCAGACCAGTAAAATGAATACTTTGGTTCTGTCTTCACAAAGGAAGACACAAATAACCCTCCGGAAATACTAGAGGACCGAGGGTCTAGTGAGAAGGAGGAACTGAAGGAAATCCTTATTAGGCGAAAAATTGTGTTAGGGAAATTGATGGGATTGAAGGCTGATAAATCCCCAGGGCCTGATGGTCTGCATCCCAGAGTACTTAAGGAAGTGGCCCTAGAAATAGTGGATGCATTGGTGATCATTTTCCAACAGTCTATCGATTCTGGATCAGTTCCTATGGACTGGAGGGTAGCTAATGTAGCACCACTTTAAGAAAGGAGGAAGAGAGAAAATGGGTAATTATAGATCAGTTAGCCTGACATCAGTAGTGGGGAAAATGTTGGAATCAATTATTAAAGGTGAAATAGCAGCGCATTTGGAAAACAGTGACAGGATCGGTCCAAGTCAGCATGGATTTATGAAAGGGAATCATGCTTGATAAATCTAGAATTTTTTGAGGATATAACTGGTAGAGTGGACAAGGGAGAACCAGTGGATGTGGTGTATTTGGACTTTCAAAAGGCTTTTGACAAGGTCCTACACAAGAGATTGGTGTGCAAAATTAAAGCACATGGTATTGGGGGTAATGTACTGATCTGGATAGAGAACTGGTTGGCAGACAGGAAGCAGAGAGTCGGGATAAACGGGTCCTTTTCAGAATGGCAGATGGTGACTAGTGGGGTGCTGCAGGGCTTAGTGCTGGGACCCCAACTATTTGCAATATTAATGATTTAGATGAAGGAATTAAGTGTAATATCTTCAAGTTTGCAGATGACATAAGCGGGGTGGTGGTGTGAGCTGTGAGGAGAACGCTAAGAGGCTGCAGGGTGACTTGGACAGGTTAGGTGAGTGGGCAAACGCATGGCAGATGCAGTATAATGTGGATAAATGTGAGATTATCCACTTTGGTGACAAAAACACGAAGGCAGAATATTATCTGAATGGCGGCAGATTAGGAAAAGGGGAGGTGCAACGAGACCTGGTTGTCATGGTACATCATTCATTGAAAGTTGGCATGCAGATACAGCAGGCGGTGAAGAAGGCAAATGGCATGTTGGCCTTCATAGCTAGGGGATTTGAGTATAGGAGCAGGGAGGTGTTACTGCAGTTGTAC
Source organism: Pristiophorus japonicus (assembly GCF_044704955.1). NCBI lineage: Eukaryota > Metazoa > Chordata > Chondrichthyes > Pristiophoridae > Pristiophorus > Pristiophorus japonicus. The sequence continues at coordinate 38,170,111 of NC_091979.1, forward strand.
AGGGCCTTAGTGAGGCCTCACCTGGAATATTATGTTCAGTTTTGGTCTCCTAATCTGAGGAAGGACGTTCTTGCTATTGAGAGAGTGCAGCGAAGGTTCACCAGACTAATTCCTGGGATGGCAGGACTGACATATGAGGAGAGACTGGATCAACTGGGCCTGTATTCACTGGAGTTTAGAAGGATGAGAGGGGATCTCAGAAACATATAAAATTCTGACAGGACTGGACAGGTTAGATGCAGGAAGAATGCTCCCCATGTTGGGGAAGTCCAGAACCAGGGGACATAGTCTAAGGATAAAGGGTAAGCCATTTAGAACTGAGATGAGGAGAAACTTCTTCACTCAGAGAGTTGTTAACCTGTGGAATTCCCTACCGCAGAGAGTTGTTGATGCCAGTTCATTGGATATTTTCAAGAGGGAGTTAGATATGGCCCTTATGGCTAAAGGGATCAAGGGGTATGGAGAGAAAGCAGGAAAGGGGTACTGAGGTGAATGATCAGCCGAATGACCTACTCCTGCCCCTATTTTCTATGTTTCTATGTTTACAGCATTAATCCCCTCTACAGCATTAATCCCCTCTACAGTATTTAGTGGAGATTGGCTATACTGTCCACCACTTATAGCGGGTACATTGCATTAAAACCAACCTGCCCGCTACGTGGTGAGAGCTGTTATAAAATATCATTTTAAAATGGGGACAAGTACCAAAAATTAAAGGAGTTTTTTTGTATTTGCCTTTGCTGATATTAGGTTGTTAGTGAGTAAAGTGCATTTCTTTGTTTGATCAATGGGATCAGATTGTTCAAGTCTGTAGTGATATGTAGGACAAAGGTACACAGTAAAAGATAAGAGCTTAGTATTGATTTAGGTTGATAAAGTATTATTAATAACTGGTGATAAAAGTCTTTGTACTGTAATAAAATGTAAGAGAGCCTTACTCTAGCTCCAATGGGAATACTTGTCAGTGTAGCTATGTAGCACAGATAGATTTATTTCACTATCCACTCTCTGAGGCTTATTCAATGGTCCAGCAAGATTATCCAGTGTGTAACTGAACCACAGACCAGGAAGGACCCTGGTTCATTCCTAGATCTGTGCTGAGTTTGCAAATCTCACTTGAGGTGGCGTAATGGGTGCTACAACTGGTTTCATTCATTGCTGGGCTAGGGAGGGGAAAATTGGCCAGTTGTTGGTCACTATCCAGCAACCCCTTTTGGACAGTATGGGTGACGGAAGGATGGGGCCTGGCTGTGGTGCTCCCTGTAGTTGAATAGCTTGTTGACACAAACACGTGAATAATGGTCACTTTGTTAAGATATCAAAGGGCAGGGAAGTGGAGTTGAGGCCAGGATCCAAGGATCTGTACCTCAGCAAGGGTTCAGCACCGTCAGGAGTGGAGGACAGTTGAGAAAACTGGTGAGGAAATAAGTTCTATCTCCAATTAAGTAGTCCCGAAATGGGTAAATATTAGATGCACAATTATGTCATATTTGATTTTATTACCAAGAAGTTAAAATCATAGAACAGTTACATAAGAACATAAGAAATAGGAGCAGGAGTAGGCCATTTGGCCCCTTGAGTCTGATCCTCCATTCAATAAGATCATGGCTGATCTGATCCTGGCCTCAACTCCACTTCCCTGCCCACTCCCGATAACCCTTGACTCCCCTAATGTTCAAAAATATGTCTATCTCTACCTTAATAACCCAGGCTCAACAGCTCTCTGGGGTAGAGAATTCCAAAGATTCATGACCCTCAGAGAAGAAATTCCTCCTCATTTCCGTTTTAAATCGGCGACCCCTTATTCTGAAATTATGCCCCCTAGTGCTAGATTCCCTCTCGAGGGGAAACATCCTTTCTCCATCTAACCTGTCAAGCCCTCTCATGATCTTATACATTTGAATAAGATCACCTCATTCTTCTAAACTCCAATGAGTCTAGGCTCAACCTGCTCAACCTTTCTTCATAAGACAACCTCTTCATCTCAGGAATCAACCTAGTGAACCTTCTCTGAACTGCCTCCAATGCAAATATATCCCTCCTTAACTAAGACCAAAACTGCACGCAGTACTCCAGGTGTGGTCTCACCAACACCCTATACAGTTGTAGCAAGACTTCCCTACTTTTATACTCCATCCCCCTTGCAATAAAGGCCAACATTCCATTTGCCTTCTTAATTACTTGCTGTATGTGCATGCTAACTTTGTGTTTAAGGTACGAGGACCCCCCAGATCCCTCTGTACCTCAGCATTTTGTAATCTCTCTCTCTTAAACCTGTAAATACGTTGTGTAGCCACCAGAGGGCTCATCCCCTGGAGTCCCAAGGGATCACACAATCCCTTGGAAGCACAGGTACTTAAGGAGGCCTCACAGGCTGGAGATGCACTCTGGAGACCTACAATAAAAGACTACAGTCACACTTTACTTTGAGCTCACAGTATCCAGTCACACTCTTTATTCATACATAACAATGAGATACAGATGACAAACCCAACGATGCAGAGAACAGTGGGCGTCCTGGAGAAATTCTCGGAGGGAGATGATTGGGAAACCTTCAAGGAGCGACTCGACCAATACTTCGTGGCCAACGAGCTGGAAGGAGAAGCGAACGCTGCCAAACGAAGGGCGATTCTCCTCACCGTCTGCAGGGCACCAACGTATGGCCTCATGAAAAATCTGCTTGCTCTAGCGAAACCCACAGAGAAATCATACGATGATTTGTGCACACTGGTCCGGGAGCATCTGAACTCGAAGGAAAGCGTTCTGATGGCGAGGTGTCAGTTTTACACCTACAAAATGTCTGAAGGCCAAGAAGTGGCGAGTTATGTCGCCGAGCTAAGACGCCTTGCAAGACAATGCGAATTTGAAGGACATTTGGAGCAGATGCTCAGAGACTTCTTCATACTTGGCATTGGCCATGAAGTGATACTTCGCAAACTTTTGACTGTAGAGACCCCAACCTTGAATAAAGTTTTAGCGATAGCCCAGGTGTTTGTTGCTACCAGTGACAATACGGAGCAAATCTCTCAGCTACAGGTACTATGAACAAAGTGATGTTATTTTCAAATTGCAACGTCCAGAGCAGGCTCCACATGCCTGCAGCTGCACGTCCACAGATGTCTCAGAGTCCACCATCAAGGGTGATGAATGCAAGGCCATTAACACCTTGTTGGCGCTGTGGGGGTAATCATCGTTTCTATTCATCCCGCTTCAAAGGATACGTTTGCAAGGGCTGTGGAACAATGGGAAATGTCCAACATATGTGTTGGTGAGCTGCAAACCCTGTTAATCCTGCAAACCACCATGTTGCAAAGGAGGACAGATACACGGCGGATCACGACGAACCAGAGCCTCGGACCGAGGAGGCAGAGGTATACGGGGTGCACACATTTGCTACAAAGTGTCCCCCGATAATGCTGAAGGTTACATAGAAACATAGAAAATAGGTGCATGAGTAGGCCATTCGGCCCTTCGAGCCTGCACCGCCATTCAATGAGTTCATGGATTAACATGCAACTTCAGTACCTCATTCCTGCTTTCTCAACATACCCCTTGATCCCCCTAGTAGTAAGGACTACATCTAACTCCTTTTTGAATATATTTAGTGAATTGGCCTCAACAACTTTCTGTGGTAGAGAATTCCACAGGTTCACCACTCTCCGGGTGAAGAAGTTTCTCCTCATCTCGGTCCTAAATGGCTTACCCCTTATCCTTCGGCTGTGACCCCTGGTTCTGGACTTCCCCAACATTGGGAACATTCTTCCTGCATCTACCCTGTCTAAACCCGTCAGAATTTTAAATGTTTCTATGAGGTCCCCTCTCATTCTTCTGAACTCCAGTGAATACAAGCCCAGTTGATCCAGTCTTTCTTGATATGTCAGTCCTGCCATCCCAGGAATTAGTCTGGTGAACCTTCGCTGCACTCCCTCAATTGCAAGAACGTCCTTCCTCAAGTTAGGAGACCAAAACTGTACACAATACTTCAGGTGTGGCCTCACCAAGGCCCTGTACAACTGTAGTAACACGTCCCTGCCCCTGTACTCAAATCCCTTTGCTATAAAGGCCAACATGCCATTTGCTTTCTTAACCGCCTGCTGTACCTGCATGCCAACCTTCAATGACTGATGTACCATGACACCCAGGTCTCGTTGCACCTCCCCTTTTCCTAATCTGTCACCATTCAGATAATAGTCTGTCTCTCTGTTTGTACCACCAAAGTGAATAACCTCACATTTATCCACATTATACTTCATCTGCCAAGCATTTGCCCACTCAACTAACCTATCCAAGTCACTCTGCAGCCTCATAGCATCCTCCTCGCAGCTCACACTGCCACCCAACTTAGTGTCATCTGCAAATTTGGAGATACTACATTTAATCCCCTCGCCTAAATCATTAATGTACAATGTAAACAGCTGGGGCCCCAGCACAGAACCTTGCGGTACCCCACTAGTCACTGCCTGTCATTCTGAAAAGTACCCATTTACTCCTACTCTTTGCTTCCTGTCTGCCAACCAGTTCTCAATCCACATCAGCACACTACCCCCAATCCCACGTGCTTTTAACTTTGCACATTAATCTCTTGTGTGGGACCTTGTCGAAAGCCTTCTGAAAGTCCAAATACACCACATCAACTGGTTCTCCCTTGTCCGCTCTGCTGGAAACATCCTCAAAAAATTCCAGAAGATTTGTCAAGCATGATTTCCCTTTCACAAATCCATGCTGACTTGGACCTATCATGTCATCTCTTTCCAAATGCACTGCTATGACATCCTTAATAATTGATTCCATCATTTTATCCACTACCGATGTCAGGCTGACCGGTCTATAATTCCCTGTTTTCTCTCTCCCTCCTTTTTTAAAAAGTGGGGTTACATTGGCTACCCTCCACTCCATAGGAACTGATCCAGAGTCCATGGAATGTTGGAAAATGACTGTCAATGCATCCGCTATTTCCAAGACCACCTCTTTACGTACTCTGAGATGCAGACCATCAGGCCCTGGGGATTTATCGGCCTTCAATCCCATCAATTTCCCCAACACAATTTCCCGACTAATAAGGATTTCCATCAGTTCCTCCATCTTACTAGACCCTCTGACCCCTTTTATATCCAGAAGGTTATTTGTATCTTCCTTAGTGAATACCGAACCAAAGTCTTGTTCAATTGGTCTGCCATTTCTTTGTTCCCAGTTATGACTTCCCCTGATTCTGACTGCAGGGGACCTATGTTTGTCTTTACTAACCTTTTTCTCTTTACATATCTATAGAAGCTTTTGCAGTCCGTCTTAATGTTCCCTGCAAGCTTCCTCTTGTACTCTATTTTCCCTGCCCTAATCAAACCCTTTGTCCTCCTCTGCTGGGTTCTAAATTTCTCCCAGTCCCCGGGTTCGCTGCTATTTCTGGCCAATTTGTATGCCACTTCCTTGGCTTTAATACTATCCCTGATTTCCCTTGATATCCACGGTTGAGCCACCTTCCCTTTTTTATTTATACGCCAGACAGATGTACAATTGTTGTAGTTCATCCATGCGGTCTCTAAATGTCTGCCATTGCCCATCCACTGTCAACCCCTTAAGCATCATTCGCCAATTTATCCTAGCCAATTCACGCCTCATATTTTCAACGTTACCCTTCTTTAAGTTCTGGACCATGGTCTCTGAATTAACTGTTTCATTCTCCATCCTAATGTAGAATTCCACCATTTTATGGTCACTCTTCCCCAAGGGGCCTCGCACAACGAGATTACTAATTAATCCTCTCTCATTACACAACACCCAGTCTAAGATGGCCTCCCCCCTAGTTGGTTCCTCGACATATTGGTCTAGAAAACCATCCCTTATGCACTCCAGGAAATCCTCCTCCTCCTTATTGTTTCCAGTTTGGTTAGTCCAATCTACATGCATATTAAAGTCACCCATGATAACTGCTGCACCTTTATTGCATGCACACCAAATTTCATGTTTGATGCCTTCCCCAACATCACTACTACTGTTTGGAGGTCTGTACACAACTCCCACTAGTGTTTTCTGCCCCTTGGTATTCCGTAGCTCCACCCATACCGATTCCACACCATCCAAGCTAATGTCTTTCCTTACAATTGCATTAATTTCCTCTTTAACCAGCAACACCACCCCGCCTCCTTTTCCTTTCTGTCTATCCTTCCTGAATGTTGAATACCCTTGGATGTTGAGTTCCCAGCCTTGGTCACCCTGGAGCCATGTCTCCGTGATGCCAACCACATCGTATCCATTAACTGCTATCTGCACAGTTAATTCATCCACCTTATTCCGAATACTCCTCGCATTGAGGCACAGAGCCTTCAGGCTTGCCTTTTTAACACACTTCGACCCTTTAGAATTTTGCTGCAAAGTGGCCCTTTTTTGTTTTTTGCCTTTTGTTTCTCTGCCCTCCACTTTTACTCATCTACTTTCTGTCTTTTGCTTCTGTCTCCATTTTGTTTCCCTCTGTCTCCCTCCATTGGTTCCCATCCCCCTGTCATATTAATTTAACTCCTCCCCAACAGCACTAGTAAACACTCCTCCTAGGACATTGGTTCCGGTCCTGCCTAGGTGTAGACCGTCCGGTTTGTACTGGTCCCACCTCCCCCAGAACCAGTTTCAATGCCCCAGGAATTTGAATCCCTCCCTGCTGCACCACTGCTCAAGCCACGTATTCATCTGAGCTATCCTGCGATTCCTACTCTGACTAGCACGTGGTACTGGTAGCAATCCCGAGATCACTACTTTTGAGGTCCTACTTTTTTATTTAGCTCCTAGGTCCCTAAATTTGTCTCGTAGGACCACATCCCGTTTTTTACCTATATCATTGGTACCAATGTGCACCACGACAACTGGCTGTTCACCCTCCCTTTTCAGAATGTCCTGCACCTGCTCCGAGACATCCATGACCCTTGCACCAGGGAGGCAACATACCATCCTGGAGTCTCGGTTGCGGCCACAGAATTGCCTATCTATTCCCCTTACAATTGAATCCCCTATCACTATCGCTCTCCCACTCTTTTTCCTGCCCTCCTGTGCAGCAGAGCCAGCCATGGTGCCATGAACTTGGCTGCTGCTGCTCCCCCCTGATGAGTCATCCCCTCAACAGGTTGAATTAAATGGACTCCCGGTGTCAATGGAGCTGGACACGGACGTGAGCCAGTCCATTATGAGCAAAAAGACTTCCGAAAAATTGTGGTGCTGCAAGGTCTCAAGGCCAGTCTTGACTCCCATTCGCACGAAACTGAGAAGTTACACAAAGGAACTGATTTCCGTAATCGGTAGTGCTACTGTAAAGGTCTCCTATGATAGAGCAATGCATAAGCTACCACTCTGGGTGGTACCGGGTGATGGTCCCACGCTGCTCGGCAGGAGCTGGCTGGGAAAGATACGCAGGAACTGGGACGACGTCTGAGTGCTCTCGTTCGCTGACGACACTTCATGTGCCCAGGTCTTAAACAAGTTCCCCTCGCTGTTCGAACCAGGCATCGGGAAGTTCCAAGGAGCAAAAGTGCAGATCCATCTAATTTCGGGGGCGCGACCCATCCATCACAAGGCGCGAGCAGTACCGTACGTGATGGGAGAAAGGGTAGAGTTCGAGCTGGATCAGCTGCAACGAGAGAGCACAATTTCGCCGATCGAATTCAACGAGTGGGCCAGTCCGATTATTCTCATCCTTATGGCCTACTCCTGCATCTATTTTCTATGTTTCTATGTTAAGGGAGATGGCACTGTCAGAATCTGTGATGATTATAAAGTAACTCAATCGTTTCTCCCTGCAGGATCAATACCCACTACCAAAGGCTGACGACATTTTTGCAACGCTGGCGGGAGGAAAGACGTTCACAAAGCTGGACTTGACCTTGGCCTACATGACGCAGGAGCTGGAGGAATCATCGAAGGGCCTCACCTGCATCAACACACACAAAGGTCTCTCCATTTACAACAGATGCCCATTTGGGATACAATCAGCCGCGGCGATATTCCAGAGAAACATAGAAAGCTTACTGAAGTCGGTCCCATACACGGTGGTCTTCCAGGATGATATCTTGGTTACAGGTCAGACACCGTCGAGCATCTGCAGAACCTGGAGGAGGTTCTTAGTCGACTCAACCCCGTGGGGCTCAGGTTAAAAAGCTTGAAGTGCGTTTTCCTGGCACCTGAAGTGGAGTTCCTGGGGAGAAGAATCGTGGCGGATGGCATTAGGCCCACCAATTCGAAGACCGAGGCCACAGAACGTGACGGAACTGCGGTCGTTTCTAGGACTTCTGAACTACTTTGGTAACTTCTTACCGGGTCTCAGCACACTGTTAGAACCACTGCACGCCTTACTGCGTAAAGGAGACAAATGGGTATGGGGCAAAAGCCAAGAAAATGCCTTTGTAAAAACTAGAAAATTGTTATGCCCAAACAAATTGCTTGTGTTGTATGATCCATGTAAGCATTTGGTACTAGCACGTGAAGCGTCGTCATCCACCCAGAATGCAAAGAACAGTGCAGGCAGCTCCTTCTCACACACACACGGCTCCCAGTTCTGGTCTCACTTTCGCTTGTGCGGACGATCGAGCCATGTTCTGTGATTCCCAACTTTTACACAGTTTGAGCTGGAATGTGTCACCATTATAGAGTTAGTGGGAATTGATTGCCGTCCGAGGAGCGGGAGTCCAGGGAGTCGGAGGCCTATGAAAGGCCCAACAGTCGAGGCAGCGGGAGATCGAGGACCGAGAGTCCGCGAGTTGGAGGCCTATAAAAGGCCGAACAGTCGAGAGGTCAGCTGGTGCAGCTGCAGCAGGAGCAGAAGGTAAACAAAGAAGTAGAAAGAATTTGAAAGGTAACGTCACAGCCAAGGGAGTAAATGATTGGCTGGTGATTGGTGAGTAGTTTTTCTTTTTCTTTTCCTTTATCAGTAGGTAACCTTTATCATTGTTGCCAAATTAAGTTAATCTAGGGGTTAAGTCATGGCAGGAGAGCTCGGACACGTGTCCTGCTCCTCCTGTGCTATGTGGGAACTCGGGGACGCTTCCAGTGTCTCTGACGACTACATGTGCAGGAAGTGTATCCTGTTGCAGCTCCTGACAGACCGTATTGCGGCACTGGCGCTGTGGGTGGATCCTCTCTGGAGCATCCGCGATGCTGAGAATGCCATGAATAGCACGGTTAGTGAGTTCGTCATACCGCACATAAAGGTTACACCAGAGATAGGGAATGGATAACTAACAAGAAAAGTAGTGCATAGGTCCCCTGCGGTCATCCCCCTCCAAAACAGATACAGCATTTTGGGTACTGCTGGGGGGGGAATGACTCATCAGGGGAGGGCAGCAGCAGCCAAGTCCATGGCATCATGGGTGGCTCTGCTGCACAGGAGGGCAGGAAAAAGAGTGGGAGAGCTATAGTGGTGGGGGATTCTATTGTAAGGGGAATAGATAGACGTTTCTGCGGCCGCAATCGAGAATCCAGGATGGTACGTTGCCTCCCTGGTGCAAGGGTCAAGGATGTCTCGGAGCAGTTGCAGGACATTTTTGAGGGGGAGGGTGAACAGCCAGTTGTCGTGGTGCATATAGGTACCAAGGATATAGGTAAAAACAGGATGAGGTTCTACAAGCTGAATTTAGGGAGCTAGGAGCTAAATTAAAAAATAGGACCTCAAAGGTAGTAATCTCAGGATTGCTACCAGTGCCATGTGCTAGTCAGAGTAGGAACGCAGGATAGCTCAGAAGAATATGTGGCTTGAGGAATGGTGCAGAAGGGAGGGATTCAAATTCCTGGGACATTGGAACGGATTCTGGGGGAGGTGGGACCAGTACAAACCGAACAGTCTGCACCTGGGCAGGAGCGGAACCAATGTCCTAGGGGGAGTGTTTGCTAGTGCTGTTGGGAAGGGGTTAAACTAAAAAAAGCCGTGGGAAGGGAACCAATGCAGGGAGACAGAGGGAAGTAGAATGGGGACAGAAGCAAAAGATAGAAAGATGAAAAGTAACAGTGGAGGGCAGAGAAACCCAAGGCAAAAATCAAAAAGGGCCATATTACAGCAAAATTCTAAAGAGGCAAAGTGTGTTCAAAAGACAAGCCTGTGAAGGCTCTGTGCCTCAATTCGAGGAGTATTCGTAATAAGGTAGATGAATTAACTGCATAAGCAGAAATTAATGAATATGATATAATTGGCAACACGGAGACATGGCACCAGGGTGACCAAGGCTGGGAACTCAACATCCAGGGGTATTCAACATTCAGGAAGGATAGACAGAAAGGAAAAGGAGGTGGGGTAGCTTTGCTGGTTAAAGAGGAAATTAACGCAATAGTAAGGAAGGACATTAGCTTGGATGATGTGGAATCTGTATGGGTGGAGCTACGAAATACCAAAGGGCAGAAAACGCTGGTGGGAGTTGTGCACAGACCACCAAACAGTAGTAGTGAGATTGGAGACAGCATCAAACAAGAAATTAGGGATGCGTGCAATAAAGGTACAGCAGTTATCATGGGCGATTTTAATCTACATATAGATTGGGCTAACCAAACTGGTAGCAATACGGTGGAGGAGGATTTCCTGGAGTGTATTAAGGATGGTTTTCTAGACCAATATGTTGAGGAACCAACTAGAGGGCTGACCATCCGAGACTGGGTGATGGAGTTCAGAAGAATGAGAGGGGACCTCATAGAAACATATAAAATTCTGACGGGGTTAGACAGGTTAGATGCAGGAAGAATGTTCCCAATGTTGGGGAAGTCCAGAACCAGGGGTCACAGTCTAAGGATAAGGGGTAAGCCATTTAGGACCGAGATGCGGAGGAACTTCTTCACCCAGAGAGTGGTGAACCTGTGGAATTCTCTACCACAGAAAGTTGTTGAGGCCAATTCACTAAATATATTCAAAAAGGAGTTAGATGAGGTCCTTACTGCTAGGGGGATCAAGGGGTATGGCGAGAAAGCAGGAATGGGGTACTGAAGTTGAATGTTCAGCCATGAACTCATTGAATGGCGGTGCAGGCTAGAAGGGCCGAATGGCCTACTCCTGCACCTATTTTCTATGTTTCTATGTTTCTATAAGAACATAAGAATTAGGAACAGGAGTAGGCCATCTAGCCCCTCGAGCCTGCTCCGCCATTCAATAAGATCATGGCTGATCTGGTCGTGGACTCAGCTCCACTTACCCGCCCTCTCCCCATAACCCTTAATTCCCTTATTGGTTAAAAATTTATCTATCTTTGACTTGAAAACATTCAATGAGCAAGCCTCAACTGCTTCCTTGGGCAGAGAATTCCACAGATTCACAACCCTCTGGGAGAAGAAATTCCTTCTCAACTCGGTTTTAAATTGGCTCCTCCGTATTTTGAGGCTATGCCCCCTAGTTCTAGTCTCCCCTACCAATGGAAACAACCTCTCTATCTCTATCTTGTCTATCCCTTTCATGATTTTAAATGTTTCTATAAGATCACCCCTCATCCTTCTGAACTCCAACGAGTAAAGACCCAGTCTACTCAATCTATCATCATAAGGTAACCCCCTCATTTCTGGAATCAGCCTAGTGAATCATCTCTGTACCCCTTCCAAAGCTAGTATATCCTTCCTTAAGTAAGGTGACCAAAACTGCACGCAGTACTCCAGGTGCAGCCTTACCAATACCTTATACAGTTGCAGCAAGACCTCCCTGCTTTTATACTCCATCCCTCTCGCAATGAAGGCCAACATTCCATTTGCCTTCCTGATTACCTGCTGCACCTGCAAACTAACCTTTTGGGATTCATGCACAAGGACCCCCAGGTCCCTCTGCACCACAGCATGTTGTAATTTCTCCCCATTCAAATAATATTCCCTTTTACTGTTTTTTTTTCCCAAGGTGGATGACCTCACACTTTCCGACATTGTATTACATCTGCCAAACCTTAGCCCATTCGCTTAACCTATCCAAATCTCTTTGCAGCCTCTCTGTGTCCTCTACACAACCCGCTTTCCCACTAATTTTAGTGTCATCTGCATATTTTGTTGCACTAGACTCTGTCCCCTCTTCCAGGTCATCTATGTATATTGTAAACAGTTGTGGTCCCAGCACCGATCCTTGTGGCACACCACTAACCACCGATTTCCAACACGAAAATGACCCATTTATCCCGACTCTCTGCTTTCTGTTCGCCAGCCAATTCTCTATCCATGCTAATATATTTCCTCTGACTCCGCTTCTGCAGTAACCTTTTGTGTGGCACCTTATCGAATGCCTTTTGGAAATCTAAATACACCACATCCATCGGTACACCTCTATCCACTATGCTCGTTATATCCTCAAAGAATTCCAGTAAGTTAGTTAAACATAATTTCTCTTTCATGAATCCATGCTGCGTCTGCTTGATTGCACTATTCCTATCTAGATGTCCTGCTATTTCTTCCTTAATGATAGTTTCAAGCATTTTCCCCACTACAGATGTTAAACTAACCGGCCTATAGTTACCTGACTTTTGCCTGCCCCCTTTTTTAAACAGAGGCGTTACATTAGCTGCTTTCCAATCCGCTGGTACCTCCCCAGAGTCCAGAGAATTTTGGTAGATTATAACGAATGCATCTGCTATAACTTCCGCCATCTCTTTTATTACCCTGGGATGCATTTCATCAGGACCAGGGGACTTCTCTACCTTGAGTCCCATTAGCCTGTCCAGCACTACCCCCCTAGTGATAAAGATTGTCTCCAGGTCCTCTCTTCCCACATTCCTATGGCCTGCAAATTTTGGCATAGTTTTTGTGTCTTCCACTGTGAAGATGGAAGCAAAATAATTGTTTAAGGTCTCAGCCATTTCCACATTTCCCATTATTAAATCCCCCTTTTCATCTTCTAAGGGACCAACATTTACTTTAGTCACTCTTTTCCGTTTTATATATCTGTAAAAGCTTTAACTATCTGTTTTTATGTTTTGTGCAAGTTTACCTTCGTAATCTATCTTCCCTTTCTTTATTGCTTTTTTAGTCATTCTTTGCTGTTGCTTAAAATTTTCCCAATCCTCTAGTTTCCCACTAACCTTGGCCACCTTATACGCATTGGTCTTTGATTTGATACTTTCCTTTATTTCCTTGGTTATCCACGGCTGGTTATCCCTTCTTTTGCCGCCCTTCTTTTTCACTGGAATATATTTTTGTTGCGCACTATGAAAGAGCTCCTTAAAAGTCCTCCGCTGTTCCTCAATTGTGCCACCATTTAGTCCTTGTTTCCAGTCTACTTTAGCCAACTTTGCCCTCATCCCACTGTAGTCCCCTTTGTTTAAGCATAGTACGCTCGTTTCTGACATAACTTCCTCATCCTCAATCTGTATTGCAAATTCAACCATATTGTGATCACTCATTCCGAGAGGATCTTTTACGAGGAGATCGTTTATTTTTCCTGTCTCATTACACAGGACCAGATCTAAGATGGCTTGCTCCCTTGTAGGTTCTGTTATATACTGTTCTAAGAAACAATCCCGTATGCATTCTATGAATTCCTCCTCCAGGCTACCCCGTGCGATTTGATTTGACCAATCGATATGTAGGTTAAAATCCCCCATGACTACTGCCGTTCCTTTTTCACATGCCTCCATTATTCCCTTGGTTATTGCCCGCCCCACCGTGAAGTTATTATTTGGGGGCCTATAAACTACGCCGACCAGTGACTTTTTCCCCTTACTATCTCTAATCTCCACCCACAATGATTCAACATTTTGTTCATTGGACCCAATATCATCCCTCACAACTGCCCTGATATCATCTTTTATTAACAGAGCTACCCTACCTCCTTTCCCTTCTTGCCTATCTTTCTGAATCGTCAGATACCCCTGTATGTTTAATTCCTAGTCTTGGCCACCTTGCAACCATGTTTCTGTAATGGCCACCAAATCATACCCATTTGTAATGATTTGTGCCGTCAACTCATTTACTTTATTTCGAATGCTGCGTGCATTTTGGTAGAGTGTTTTCATCCTAGTTTTTAAACCATGATTTTTAGTTTTGACCCCTCCTGCAGCCCTTTTATATTCAGTGGCCCTTTTTGTTTCTTGCCTTTGGTTTCTCTGCCCTCCACTTTTACTCATCTCTTTTCTGTCTTTTGTTTTTGTCTCCTTTTTGATTCCCTCTGTCTCCCTGTATTGGTTCCCATCCCAATGAGAAAGGACTAATTAGCAATCTTGCTATGCGAGGCCCCCTGGGGCTGAGTGACCATAATATGGTAGAATTCTTTATTAAGATGGAGAGTGACACAGTTAATTCAGAGACTAGGGTCCTGAACTTAAGGAAAGGTAACTTCGATGGTATGAGACGTGAATTGGCTAGAATAGACTGGCAAATGATACTTAAAGGGTTGACGGTGGATAGGCAATGGCAAACATTTAAAGATCACATGGATGAACTTCAACAATTGTACATCCCTGTCTGGAGTAAAAATAAAACGGAGAATGTGGCTCAACTGTGGCTAACAAGGGAAATAAAATATAGTGTTAAATTCCCAGAAAAAACAGCAAACCTGAGGACTGGGAGAAAGTTAGAATTCAGCAGAGAAGGACAAAGGGTTTAATTAGGAGGGGAATAATAGAGTATGAGAGGAAGCTTGCCGGGAACATAAAAACTGACTGCAAAAGCTTCTATGGATATGTGAATCGAGAAAGAATGTGAAGACAAACATAGGTCCCTTGCAGTCAGATTCAGGTGAATTTATAATGGGGAACAAAGAAATGGCAGACCAGTAAAATAAATACTTTGGTTCTATCTTCACGAAGGAAACAAATAACCTTCCGGAAATACTAGGGGACCAAGGGTCTAGTGAGAAGGAGGAACTGAAGGAAATCCTTATTAGGCAAAAAATTGTGTTAGGGAAATTGATGGGATTGAAGGCTGATAATTCCCCGGGGCCTGATGGTCTGCATCCCAGAGTACTTAAGGAAGTGGCCCTAGAAATAGTGGATGCATTGGTGATCATTTTCCAACAGTCTATCGATTCTGGATCAGTTCCTATGGACTGGAGGTTAGCTAATGTAACACCACTTTTTAAGAAAGGAAGAAGAGAGAAAATGGGTAATTATAGACCGGCTAGCCTGACATCAATAGTGGGGAAAATGTTGGAATCAATTATTAAAGATGAAATAGCAGTGCATTTGGAAAGCAGTGACAGGATCGGTCCAAGTCAGCATGGATTTATGAAAGGGAAATCGTGCTTGATAAATCTTCTGGAATTATTTGAGGATGTAACTAGTAGGGTGGACAAGGGAGAACCAGTGCATGTGGTGTATTTGGACTTTCAAAAGGCTTTTGACAAGGTCCCACACAAGAGATTGGTGTGCAAAATTAAAGCACATGGTATTGGGGGTAATGTACTGATGTGGATAAAGAACTGGTTGGCAGACAGGAAGCAGAGAGTCAGAATAAACGGGTCCTTTTCAGAATGGCAGGCAGTGACTAGTGGGGTGCTGCAGGGCTCAGTGCTGGGACCCCAGCTATTTACAATATACATTAATGATTTAGAAGAAGAAATTACATGTAATATCTCCAAGTTTGCAGATGACTAAGCTGGGTTGCGGTGTGAGCTGTGAGGAGGACGCTAAGAGGCTGCAGGGTGATTTGGACAGGTTAGGTGAGTGGGCAAATGCATGGCAGATGCAGTATAATGTGGATAAATGTGAGGTTATCCACTTTGGTGGCAAAAACATGAAGGCAGAATATTATCTGAATGGCGGCAGATTAGGAAAAGGGGAGGTGCAACGAGACTGGGTGTCATGTTACATCAGTCATTGAAAGTTGGCATGCAGGTACAGCAGGCGGTGAAGAAGACAAATGGTATGTTGACCTTAGCTAGGGGATTTGAGTATATGAGCAGGGAGGTCTTACTGCAGTTCTACAGGACCTTGGTGAGGCCTCACCTGTAATATTGTGTTCAGTTTGCTCTCCTAATCTGAGGAAGGACAATCTTGCTATTGAGGAAGTGCACGAAGGTTCACCAGACTGATTCCCAGGATGGCAGGACTGACATATGAGGAGAGACTGGATCGACTGTGCCTGTATTCACTGGATTTTAGAAGGATGAGAGGGGATCTCATAGAAACATATAAAATTCTGACGGGACTGGACAGGTGAGATGCAAGAAGAATGTTCCCCATGTTGGGGAAGTCCAGAACCAGGGGATACAGTCTAAGGATAAGGGGTAAGCCATTTGGGACTGAGATGAGGAGAAATTTCTTCACTTGGAGAGTTGCTAACCTGTGGAATGCCATACTGCAGAGAGTTGTTGATGCCAGATCATTGGATATATTCAAGAGGGAGTTAGATATGGCCCTTACGGCTAAAGGGATCAAGTGGTATGGAGAGAAAGCAGGAAAGGAGTACTGAGGTGAATGATCAGCCATGATCTTATTGAATGGTGGTGCAGGCTCGAAGGGCCGAATGGCCTACTCCTGCACCTATTTTCTATGTATGGCGTCGGGTGTGTATTGCAACAAGCTAATGAAGCTGGGAAATTGCAACTGGTTGCTTATGTATTCAGAAGTCTGTCTAAGGCTGAGAGCGTACAGCATGATTGGAAAAGAAGCGTTAGCGTGTGTTTATGGGGTAAAGAAAATGCATCAATACCTGTTTGGGCTCAAATTTGAATTGGAAACTGACCATAAGCCACTGATATCCCATTTTTCTGTAAGTAAGGGGATAAATACGAATGCATCGGCCCGCATCTAGAGATGGGCACTCACGTTGTCCGCGTACAACTACGCCATCCGCCACAGGCCAAGAGCAGAAAACTGTGCTGATGCTCTCAGCAGGCTGCCATTGCCCACCACGGGGGTGGAAATGGCACAGCCCGCAGATTTAGTCATGGTTATGGAAGCATTCGAGAGTGAACAATCACCCATCACAGCCCGACAGATTCGAACCTGGACGAGCCAGGATCCCTTACTGTCCCGAGTAAAAAATTGTGTGCTTCACAATAAAGCCATATCAGCAGCGCAAAGATGAAATGTCTATACAGGCAGACTGCCTTCTGTGGGTAATCGGGTAGTGGTCCCCAAGAAGGGCAGGGACGCTTTGAACAGTGACCTCCACAGTACTCACCCAGGCATTTTAATGGTGAAAGCGATAGCCAGATCCCACGTGTGGTGGCCCAGTATCGATGCAGAGTTAGAGTCCTGCGTGCACAGATGTAACACATGCTCGCAGTTAAGCAATGCTCCCAGGGAGGCGCCACTAAGTTTATGGTCATAGCCCTCCAAACCGTGGTCCAGGGTCCATGTTGACTATGGAGAACCATTTTTGGGTAAAATGTTCCTTGTGGTTGTAGATGCGTACTCCAAATGGATTGAATGTGAGATAATGTCGGCAAGCTCTTCCGCTATCGGCACGGAAAGCCTGCGGGCCATGTTTTCCACACATGGACTGCCTGATGTCCTTGTGAGTGACAATGGGCCATGTTTCACCAGTGCCGAGTTCAAAGAGTTCATGACGCGTAATGGGATCAAACATGTTACATCTGCCCCGTTCAAACCAGCATCCAATGGTCAGGCAGAGAGAGCAGTGCAAACTATCAAACAGGGCTTGAAGAGGGTAACTGAAGGCTCACTGCTGACTCGCCTATCCCGAGTCCTGCTTAGCTACCACACGAGACCCCACTCGCTCACTGGGATCCCACCCGTTGAACTGCTCAAGAAAGGAGCATTTAAGACAAGGCTCTCATTAGTTCACCCTGATCTACATGAACAGGTAGAGAGCAGGTGGCTTCAACAAAGTACATATGATAGCACAAATGTGTCACGCGAAATTGAAATCAATGATCCTGTATTTGTGTTGAACTATGGACAAGGTCCAAGTGGCTTCCCGGCTCTGTTGTGGCTAAAGAGTGGAGCAGGGTGTTTCGGGTCAAATTTTAAATGGATTCATTCACCGGAAACACTTGGACCAAATCAAACTCAGATTCACGGACTATCCAGAACAACCCACTTTGGACCCTATGTTCTTTGACCACCCAACACACACACCAGTGACAGCCGGCACCGCGGTTGGCCACGAAGCAGAACCCATCACCCGCAACAGCCCAGCAGGACTCACCACATCAGGCAGCCCAGCGAGGGCCCAACAAATGATTTACCAAAACCACCATTTGCACCGAGACGATCAACCAGGGAAAGAAAGGCCCCAAATCGACTCACCTTGTAAATAGTTACACTTTGACTTTGGGGGGGGGGGGAGTGTTGTTATATATGTAAACCTGTATATACCTTGTGTAGCCACCGAAGGGCTCATCCCCTGGAGTCCCCAGAGATCCCACAATCCCTTGGGAGCATCTGTACTTAAGGAGGCCTCACAGGTTGGAGAGGCACTCTAGAGACCTGCAATAAAAGACTAAAGTCACACTTTACTTGGAGCTCACAGTATCCAGCCAGACTCTTTATTCATACATAACACTCTCCATAATAATAATTTGCTTTTTGATTCTTCCTACTAAAGTGGATAACCTCACATTTTCCCACAAATTGGATAACCCCACATTATACTCCATCTGACAAATGTTATCATGTCAACGGACATGATTTTTACAGCGCGACAGCTGCAAGTGAAATGCAGGGAACAGCACCAACCCTTGTACTTTGCCTTCTTTGACCTTACAAAGGCCTTTGAGACTGTCAACTGCGAGTGACTATGGAGCGTCGTCCTCCGTTTCGGCTGCTCCCAAAGGTTCGTCACCATCCTCCACCTGCTCCCCAGCTGTGATCCCCAGGGTCAAGCAAGGCTGTTCCATCGCACCAATCCTCTTCTCGATCTTCCTCGCTGCCATGCTCCACCTCACACTCAACAAGCTCCCCGCTGGAGTGGAACTAAACTACAGAACCAGTGGGAACCTGTTCAAACTTCGTCATCTCCAGACCAGATCCAAGACCGTCCCAACCTCTGTCGTCGAACTACAGTATGTGGACGACGCTTGCGTCTGCGCACATTCAGAGACTGAACTCCAAGTCATCGTCAACATCTTCACTGAGGCGTATGAAAGCATAGGCCTTGCACTAAATATCCGTAAGACAAAGGTCCTCCACCAATCTGACCCCGCCACACAGCGCTGCCCCCCAGTCATCAAGATCCACACCGCGGCCCTGGACAACGTGGAACACTTTCCATACCTTGGGAGCCTATTATCAGCAAGGGCAGACATCGATGACGAGATTCAACACCGCCTCCAGTGCGCCAGCGCAGCCTTCGGTCGCCTGAGGAAAGGAGTGTTCGAAGATCAAGCCATCAAATCTGCCACCAAGCTCATGGTCTACAGGGCTGTAGTAATACCCGCCCTCCTGTTGTGGGGTGATGGGCAGGGCTACAAGACTGGGTGGGCTCCTTGTCCACCAAGGGGGATGAGGGTCAGGTCATCCCAGGGTTTGCCAGGGAAGCTGGAGGGTATTGGCCTCATGCTTCTGGTGTTGGCCGTGTGGGCCAGGGGCTGTAGGGCTGGTCTGGTGCCAGTGGTGGCTGGGCTGCCCATTGACCACTGTCCCTGTAGTGGGTCTGCTCCCACTGCCTGTGTGTGTGTCCCGCAAGGGGCATCACATTCGTTCCAAAGGTCCAGGCTACATGGTCAGGTAGCCTGCTGGACCTGGGGGTCTCCCACAGGGGGATTCCATTGGCATTAGCATGGTCCCTGTAGGACCCAATGTCCTTTGGCAGTGTCCTACTGGTATACATGACACCTTGGCTCTGATCACACATAGTCGAGCCTGCATTATACATTCTAGCACTTGCATCACTTTTGGGTGTCCTGGTTTCAACAGACATGGTTACATTAGGCATTTCACGACTCTATCATTATTGTTAAGCATAATAAACTTGTTCTTAACCTTACTGACACCTGCATTCATCTCATTAGTCACATTAGTTAAACCAGCATCACAATTCTTGGTTGCATTGCATACATTTTCATACTTGCACCCTTTAATTGCATCTTTAGCTTTAAAGTCCGTGTACTCAAATAGTTGGAACTTCCCCTTTAATTTTTTTGGTTACCGGTCTCCTTTTAAAGGAGCTTTCAAATCGATTGGCTGCTCGATGTCACATGATGCTCCTCCATGTTGGCTCGTGGCATGGAGGAGGCCATTTTGAATGCAGGTCTACTGCTTCTGGTGCTGCAGCCATTTTGGAGTGCTCTTTTCTTCCACATGTTTGTGGTACTGCAGCCATTCTGTGGTCTTGCTGCAGGCAGGCTGTGGTGCTCTTTTCTTCCACAGCACCACTTCGCCTGATGTGGACCCGGATCATTCAATTCCTGCCCAGCAGCGTGGGACCGTCGCCGGCTACAATCCACAGGGGGAGTTTATGCAGCACGCCGCTCTGGAAGATCTGGATGTCTACACTGCCAACGATTTGGATTTTACCTTTGGTATAGGTGAGCAGCTTTGCCTGGACAGGAGACAGTTTTGGTCAAGTGGGAGGATTCCTCCAAATTTTTTCAAAGGTCTTTTGGCTCATCACAGACAGTCTCCATGGAGACTGGGACCCCGTCGATGTCCACTTCCATCATCCACAGAGAACTTCCGGTGGAGCAGGTAAAGATTCCATACTCCTCTCCCAGGGTTAGAGCAGTTTCATCTTCATCTGTGTCGGAGCCCCGGTGATCAGCCAAATCATCAGAGACACAGTGAGTACAGCCTTTTCTGCACATTCTCTGAAGGTGTCCTTTTTCTTTGCAGCCTTTGCATGCATAGTCTTTGTAGCGGCACTGGTAGGCCTTGTAGTTTCCTCCACAGCGCCAGTACGGGGCCATCCGGTTTGCCCCATGTGGCGGACTCAGGGTTGCGGGACTTGGGGCAGCATTTCTGCCTTTAGAAGTGTCCATGCAGTACACTGCTCTCGCCGGTTTAGAGTCCTGGGTCAGTATTCACCTGGAGTCGCTGGCCGAAACCATGTAGGCCTGGCTCACTTGAATTGCTTTCTGCAGGGTGACCGTGATGTCAGCCGAGAGCAATTTGTGTAGGACGCCTTCGTGACCGATTCCGATGACAAATATGTCCCTTAGTGCTTCTTTAAGGTGATCACCAAACTCACACGGTGCAGCTAATCTTCTTAAGTGTGCGGCATACTTGGCAATTTCTTGGCCCTCAGGTCGCTGGTAAGTGTAGAACCGGTGTCTGGCTGTGAGGATGCTTTCTTTCGGTTTTCGTTGTTCCTGTATGATTGCTACAAGTTCCTCATAGTCCTTGGTGATTGTCTTCTCCGGGTCTAGTAAGTCCCTGACGAGACCGTAGATGGTGGCTCCACAACTGCTAAGAAGGATGGCCCTGCGTTTGTTCGGTAGTGTGGCCAATGTGACCCCATCCAGGTCGTTGGCTATAAAGAAGTGGTTCAATCGTTCCACAAAGGCATCCCTGTCATTCCCCTCTGTAAAATGCTGAAAGTTGCTGAGGTTAGACATGTTGAGCATGTAGTTCGTGACCCCATCCTCGTCACCAGTTGTGGTGTAGTAGGCACCTTTAGTAATGACTTCATGAGGCAGGGTATGGTACTTAAACTGTGCAGACCTGCAGTCCTTTATTAGCAGCTCCTGAGTGCTCTCAACAAGCTGTGTGTTCCTTTTTATACTGGGTTACCTGCCGTGTGCAGGCAACCCCTGGATCTCCAGCAACAGCACCCTCTAGTGTACCGGTAAGGTGTGTACAGTACAAGGATACATTCAATGTTGCATGACAGTGTTACAGACATCACACAGTGAACAGGCATGCCTACACAACAGACTATGTACAGTAGACACCTCAAATCGTTGGAGAAATACCACCAACAATGTCTCCGCAAATCCCCTGGGAGGACAGACGCACCAACGTTAGCGTCCTCGACCAGACCAACATCGCCAGCATCGAAGCACTGACCACACGCGACCGGCTCCATTGGGCGGACCACATTGTTCGCATGCCTGACACATGACTTCCAAAGCAAGTGCTCTACTCGGAACTCTAAGGGAGCCCAAGATGGGTAGAGGAAACGTTTCAAGGACACCCCCAATGCCTCCTTGATAAAATGCAACATCCCCATCGACACCTGGGAGTCCCTGGCCAAAGACCACCCTAAGTATAGGAAGAGCATTTGGGAGGGCGCTGAGCACCTCGAGTCTCGTCGCCGAAAGCATGCAGAAACCATGTGCAGGCAGCGGAAGGAGAGTGCGGCAAACCAGTCCCACCCACCCTTTCCTTCAACTGCTGTCTTTCCCACCTGTGACAGAGACTGGAATTCCCGTATTGGATTGTTCAATCACCTAAGAACTCACTTTGAGTGGCTGCAAGTCTTCCTCGATTTCAAGGGACTGACTATGATATACTCCAAATTTTAGCCCACTCACTTAGCCTGTCTATATCCCTCTGCAGATTCTGTGTCCTCCTCACAATTTGCTTTCCCACCTATTTTTGTATCATCAGCAAATTTGGCTACAGTACACTCGCCCCCTTCATCCAAGTCATTAATATAGATTTTAAATAGTTGAGGCCCCAGCACTGATCCCTGAGGCGCCCCACTAGTTTGTCAACCTAAAAATTACCTATTTATCCGGACTCCGTTTTCTGTTCATTAGCCAATGCTTTACCCATGCTAATATATTTCCCCCCAACCCCATGGGCTCTTATCTTGTATGGCACCTTATTGAATGTCTTCTGGAAATCCAAATATACTACATCAACTGGTTTCACCTTTATCCACCCTGCTCAAACTCAAATAAACTTGTCAAACGTGATTTCCCTTTCATACAATCAAGCAGAGTCAACATGGTTTTATTATGATTTAGAACTCAGCAAAGGAGGACAAAGGGTTTGATTAGGGCAGGGAAAATAGAGTACGAGAGGAAGCTTGCAGGGAACATTAAGACGGACTGCAAAAGCTTCTCTTGATATGTAAAGAGAAAAAGGTTAGTAAAGACAAACGTAGGTCCCCTGCAGTCAGAATCAGGGGAAGTCATAACTGGGAACAAAGAAATGGCAGACCAATTGAACAAGACTTTGGTTCGGTATTCACTAAGGAAGACACAAATAACCTTCTGGATATAAAAGGGGTCAGAGGGTCTAGTAAGATGGAGGAACTGATGGAAATCCTTATTAGTCGGGAAATTGTGTTGGGGAAATTGATGGGATTGAAGGCCGATAAATCCCCAGGGCCTGATGGTCTGCATCCCAGAGTACGTAAAGAGGTGGTCTTGGAAATAGCGGATGCATTGACAGTCATTTTCCAACATTCCATAGACTCTGGATCAGTTCCTATGGAGTGGAGGGTAGCCAATGTAACCCCACTTTTTAAAAAAGGAGGGAGAGAGAAAACAGGGAATTATAGACCGGTCAGCCTGACATCAGTAGTGGGTAAAATGATGGAATCAATTATTAAGGATGTCATAGCAGCGCATTTGGAAAGAGGTGACATGATAGGTCCAAGTCAGCATGGATTTGTGAAAGGGAAATCATGCTTGACAAATCTTCTGGAATTTTTTGAGGATGTTTCCAGCAGAGCGGACAAGGGAGAACCAGTTGATGTGATGTATTTGGACTTTTAGAAGGCTTTCGACAAGGTCCCACACAAGAGATTAATGTGCAAAGTTAAAAGCACGTGGGATTGGGGGTAGTGTGCTGACGTGGATTGAGAACTGGTTGGCAGACAGGAAGCAAAGAGTAGGAGTAAATTTCAGAATGGCAGGCAGTGATTAGTGGGGTACCGCAAGGTTTTGTGCTGGGGCCCCAGCTGTTTACATTGTACATTAATGATTTAGACGAGGGGATTAAATGTAGTATCTCCAAATTTGCAGATGACACTAAGTTGGGTGGCAGTGTGAGCTGCGAGGAGGATGCTATGAGGCTGCAGAGTGACTTGGATAGGTTAGGTGAGTGGGCAAATGCTTGGCAGATGAAGTATAATGTGGATAAATGTGAGGTTATTCACTTTGGTGATAAAAACAGAGAGACAGACTATTATCTGAATGGTGACAGATTAGGAAAAGGGGAGGTGCAACGAGACCTGGGTGTCATGGTACATCAGTCATTGAAGGTTGGCATGCAGGTACAGCAGGCGGTTAAGAAAGCAAATGGCATGTTGGCCTTCATAGCGAAGGGATTTGAGTACAGGGGCAGGGACGTGTTACTACAGTTGTACAGGGCCTTGGTGAGGCCACACCTGGAGTATTGTGTACAGTTTTGGTCTCCTAATTTGAGGAAGGACATTCTTGCTATTGAAGGAGTGCAGCGAAGGTTCACCAGACTGATTCCCGGGATGGCGGGACTGACGTACAAGAAAGATTGGATCAACTGGGCTTGTATTCACTGGAGTTCAGAAGAATGAGAGGGGATCTCATAGAAACGTTTAAAATTCTGACGGGTTTAGACAGGTTAGATGCAGGAAGAATGTTCCCAATGTTGGGGAAGTCCAGAACCAGGGGTCACAGTCTAAGGATAAGGGGTAAGCCATTTAGGACTGAGATGAGAAGAAACCTCTTACCCAGAGAGTGGTGAACCTGTGGAATTCTCTACCACAGAAAGTTGTTGAGGCCAATTCACTAAATATATTCAAAAAGGAGTTAGATGTAGTCCTTACTACTAGGGGGATCAAGGGGTATGGTGAGAAAGCAGGAATGGGGTACTGAAGTTGCATGTTCAGCCATGAACTCATTGAATGACGGTGCAGGCTCAAAGGGCCGAATGGCGTACTCCTGCACCTATTTTCTATGTTTCTATGTTTCTAAATGTCCTGCTATTACTTCCTTAATAATGAATTCCAGCATTTTCTCAATGACAGATGTTAGATTATCTGGTCTATAGTTTCCTGCTTTCTGTTTCTCTCCTTTCTTGAATATAGGTATTACATTTGCGGTTTTCCATTCCGCAGTGACCACTCCAAAATCCAGGGAATTTGTTACCTGGTTGTGGTGCTCCCTGTAGTTGAATAGCTTGCTGACACATACACGTGAATAATGGTGACTTTGTTAAGATATCAAAGAGCAACCAGCATCCAAGGAACTGTACGTCAGCAAGGGTTCAACACCTTCAGGTGTGGAGGGCAGTTGAATAAATTCTCTCTCCAAATAAGTAGTCCCTATGTGGGTAAATATTAGATGCACAATTATGTCAGATTTGATTTTATCACGAAGAAGTTAAAATCATGGAATGGTTACAGCACAGAAGGAGGCCATTCGGCCCGTCGAGCTCGTGCCAGCTCTCTGCAAGAGCACTTCAGCTAGTCCCACTCACTCACCCTTTCTCCGTAGCCCTGCACATTTTTTCCTTCAGGTACTTATCCAACTCTCTTTTGAAAGCCATGATTGAGCCTGCCTTCACCACCCTTTCAGCCAGAGCATTCCAGATCCTAATCATTCGCTGCATGAAAAAGTTTTTCCCTAATGTCACCTTTGGCCATTCTGCCAATCACCTTAAATCTGTGTCCTCTGGTTCTTGACCTTTCTGGCAGTGGGAACAATCTCTCTCTTATCTACTCTGTCCAGAACCCTCATGATTTTGAATCTCGTAAATAAGAAATATATTTTGCTGCGGTGAAGGGAACGATATACATTTGATCACTAAAGGTACAGTCTGATCTCCTCTACCCTTGGCAGATGCCGAGCTGGCCCTCTGCGCTCTTCCATATCTGCCATGCATAATTCCATCTATTTCTTCATCTT
The DNA here is from genome assembly GCF_044704955.1 of Pristiophorus japonicus. Taxonomy (NCBI): domain Eukaryota; kingdom Metazoa; phylum Chordata; class Chondrichthyes; family Pristiophoridae; genus Pristiophorus; species Pristiophorus japonicus. The sequence goes on from NC_091979.1 coordinate 38,195,714, forward strand.
CTCATCGAGGGATATGGGGATAGTGTGGGCAAGTGGAGCTGTGATAGAAGATCAGCCATGATCTCATTGAATGGCGGAGCAGGCTCGAGGGACCAAATGGCCTACTCCTGCTCCTATTTCTTATGTTCTTATGTTCTCCTCAATGATCAAGACTAGCCAGAAAGTTGTCTCAGTTACTCCCTCCTCCATCCACCGTAGTCATGGGCACTGTTTCCCTTCCCTATTCTCCAACCACCTACCCATAACGAAGCATTAAAAAAAAGCATTATTTTTAATTTTCTCCTCTCTTGAGGGTGTTGACTCCCCGACTAGTGTATTGTTCCATGGGCTGTGGTCACCATCGAGTAGCTCACCCAAGTAGCCATTATTCACCATGTGATCAATAAGATTATCAACTGTAAAAGAGATCACAGCTGAGCTGAAGCCTATCCTGGCCCAGGACCCATGCATGAATATTTCTAACAAGGGGTTGCTGTATGAGTGATCAAGACTTAGAATCCTGCCTGACCTTTCTTTTCTGTAATCCAGTGACAACGTGGACAATTAGAATGCTTCTACCACACCAGCACAGACTGGGCATTGAATCTGAGACAAACTCTGTTCCCCAGCCACTGACTCCATCCCTCTCCCCAACTTCTGTCTGAGCCACACTGTTCGCAACCTTGGTGCCATATTTGACCCTGAAATGAGCTTTCGACCACATATCCGCTGCATTACTAAGACCGTCTATTTCCACCTCCACAACATCGCCCATTTTCGCCCTTGCCTCAGCTCATCCACTGCTGAAGCCCTCATCCATGTCGTTGTTATCTCTAGACTTAACTATTCCAACGCACTCCTGACTGGCATCCCACATTCTGCCCTATGTAGATCCAAAACTTGGCTGCCCGTGTCCAAACTCGCACCAAGTCCCGCTGACCCATCACCCCTGTGCTCACTAACCTACATGGGCTCCCGGTTAAGCACCGCTTCGATTTCAAAATTTCCATTTTTCTTTCCAAGTCCCTCCATGGCCTCGCCCCTCTCTATCTCTGTAATCTCCTCCAGCCCCACAACCCCCTGAGATGTCTGCGCTCCTTTAATTCTGCCCTCTTGAGCATTCCTGGTTATAATCGCTCAACCATTGGTGGGCGTGCCTTCTGTTGCCTGGGCCCCAAGCTCTGAAACTCCCTGCCTAAACCTCTCTGCCTCTTGATCTCTCTCTCTTCCTTCAAGACGCTCCTTAAAACCTACCTCTTTGACCAAGTTTTTGGTCACCTGCCCTAATTTCTGCTTATGTGGCTCGGTGCCAAACTTTTTTATCTCCTAATACTTCTGTGAAGCGCCTTGGGACATTTCGCTACATTAAAGGCGCTATATACATATAAGATGTTGTTGAGTCCTTCTTGATCTGTTTGGTTCAGAGATGGAGAATTTATCTCTAAGCCCTTTGGCTGGGCTTATATTTCTATGATTTTGACATGAACCGTTCCTCCCACTATCGACAATATCAGCATGGCACTGATGTCACGTCACAAGACCATGAGGTGTCACACAATCATTTCTGTAACCTTGGCCCCCCCTACTGATTCTAATCAGTTCTCGATCAGGCTAACATCCCCAGCATCGAAGCATTGACCAAGCACGACTACCCTCCATTGGGCGGGCCACATCGTCTGCATGCTCGACATAAGACTGCCAAAGCAAGCGTTCTACTCGGAAGTCCTACACGGCAAGTGAGCCCCAGGTGGGCAGAGAAAACGTTTCAAGGACACCCACAAAGCCTCCTTGATAAAGTGCAACATCCCCACCGACACCTGGGAATCCCTGGCCCAAGACCGCCCAAAATGGAGGAAGAGCACCTCGAGTCTCATCGTCAGAAAACAAGCGCAGACAGCGGAAGAAGCGTGCGGCAAACCAGACGCCCCATCCACCCTTTCCATCAATCACTGTCTGCCCCACCTGTTACAGAGACTGTAATTAGAAACACAGAAACATAGAAATTAGGTGCAGGAGTAGGCCATTCGGCCCTTCGAGCCTGCACCGCCATTCAATAAGATCATGATTGATCATTTAACCTCAGTACCCCTTTCCTGCTTTCTCTCCATACCCATTGATCCCTTTGGCCGTAAGGGCCATATCTAACTCCCTTTTGAATATATCTAACAAACTGGCCTCAACAACTTTCTGCGGTAGAGAATTCCACAGGTTAACCACTCTCTGAGTGAAGAAGTTTCTCCTCATCTCAGTCCTAAATGGCTTACCACTTATTCTTAGACTGTGACCCTTGGTTCTGGAATTCCCCAGCAATGGAAACATTCTTCCTGCCTCTAACCTGTCCAATCCCATCAGAATTTTATATGTTTCTTTGAGATCCCCTCTCATTCTTCTAAACTCCAGTGAATACAAGCCCAGTTGATCCAGTCTCTCCTTATATGTCAGTCTTGCCATCCCGGGAATCAATCTGATGAACCTTCGCTGTACTCACTCAATAGCAAGAACATCCTTCCTCAGATTAGGGGACCAAAACTGAACACAATATTCCAGGTGTGGTCTCACCAAGACTCTGTACAACTGCAGTAAGACCTCCCTGCTCCTATACTCAAATCCTCTCGCTGTGAAGGCCAACATGTCATTTGCCGCCTTCACCGCCTGCTGTACCTGCATGCCAAACTTCAATGACTGATGTACCATGACACCCAGGTCTCATTGCACCTCCCCTTTTCCTAATCTGTCTCCATTTAGATAATATTCTGTCTTCCTGTTTTTGCCTCACGTTTATCCACATTATACTGCATTTGCCATGCATTTGCTCACTCACCTAACCTGTTCAAGTCACCCTGCAGTCTCTTTGCATCCTCCTCACAGCTCACACCACCACCCAGCTTAGTGTCATCTGCAAACTTGGAGATATTACATTTAATTCCTTCATCTAAATCATTGATGCATATTGTAAATAGTTGGGGTCCCAACACTGAACCCTGCGGCACCCCACTGGCCACTGCGTGCCATTCTGAAAAGGACCCTTTTATTCCGACTCTCTGCTTCCTGTCTGCCAACCAGTTCTCTATCCATGTCAATACATTACCCCAGTACCATGTGCTTTGATTTTACACACCAATCTCTTGTGTGGGACCTTGTCAAAAGCCTTTTGAAAGTCCAAACACACCACATCCACTGGTTCTCCCTTGTCCACTCTGCTAGTTACATACTCAAAAAATTCTAGAAAGTTGGTCAAGCATTGAACTGTACAACAGTATTGGACTGTACAGCCATCTGAGAATTCATTTTTAGAGTGGAAACAAGTCTTCCTTGATTTCAATGATGATGATGATGATGATGACTGATTCTAATCAGTTACAAACATCGCCCACACAGAAAAGGAAAACAGAAATGAGTGGAAACCAAATTAAAACTGCTACCAAGGATTCAGCTGAGAAAGGCATTGTCCACTGCGAAATGAGTCAGATTTAATCACTGATCTCTGCCGAGTGAGTTGATCTCAACCGATCACTCCTGATCTGTTAACCGATAGCTGGAAAGTGAGTAGGTGTGACAGCTTCACACCAATTATGTCAAGTCTTAAAAAATTTGAATAAGGTAGATCCTGAACTTTGAAATACGGCAGCAGTGTAGATCCAGAGGTCATAAAGTTTGAACCAGTTATAGAACTTAGAACCTGCTAGGCCATTTCAGAGGGCAACTAAGAATCAACCACATTGCTGACAGTCTGGAGTCACCTATAGGCCAGACCAGGTAAGGACGGCAGATTTCCTTCCCTAAAAGAAACCTTTCCATTAGTGAACCGGTGGACATTAGTGAACTAGAAGGGTTTTTACAAAAATCCAGTAGTTTTATGGCCATCATTACTGATACAGGTTGGACCTCCCTTACCCGGACCCCTTGGGACCTGGCCTGTTCTGGATAAGGAATTTTTTCCAGACGAGGGGTGGTCATGTTAAATTGGATGGTACAGGTACTGAGCAAGGGGATATCGGGGCTGACTGGCTTGGGGCTGGGAGTGCGGCAGAGAGATCATTGGGGGGGGGGGGGCAGTGGATTGCGGGGTCAGGCCAGCGATTGCGGGAGACGGCAGCGAGGACAGACTTCAATTTGTTCATGTCGGAGTTCTCCACATGCTCCACCCGCTGGCCGGGAATGGTTCTGGACGAGGAGTGGTTCTGGATAAGGGAGTTCTGGATAAGGGAGGTTCAACCTGTACTAGCTTTTTATTCCAGATTAATGTAATTAAATTAATTTAAATTCCCCCGCTGCCGTGGTGGGATTTGAGCTCACGTCTCCGGATCATTAGTCCAGGCCTCTGGATTACTAATCCAGTAACATAATAACAATCCCCCCACAAAGTGCACACGCACGCAATATCTCTTGTCTCTTACAAAGAAATAATGCATCTGATTGGTGTGAATGCCAAAATGAGCCATAAATTATTCATATACTTTGAGCCAAGATTACAAAATTCCCACTGCAAACAAAGCAAGTCTTAACTCACAAATTATTGTGTGCAATGTAGAACTATTTCAAATTGATCTCTACACCCAATCACTGGGTGGGATCCATACCACGTTTGAATTATGATCAAATGTTTTGAATTCCAAAGACTGAAAGCACCCGGGCTCAAACTAAGTAAAAAATATATCTCGAGGGTTAGATGGGGCAGCATTCCAACTGTTTTAATTTAATTAATTTTTGCAGTTTATAGTTTGAACACTAATACAATACAACTCGCTTAGGTATAGAAAAATATATCCTAACACATCAATCAACGTAAAATCTAAAATTACATAAATTTATTAAAAAAACAATTCGGGAAATTGTATTCTACTTGCATAAAACATAAAGATAATGAGAGATGAATCTTAGCAGCAACAACAACATGTATTTATATAGCACCTTTAACATAGTAAAACATCCCAAGGCACTTCACAGGAGCATTATCAAACAAAATTTGGCACCAAGCCACATAAGGAGAAATTAGGGCAGGTGACCAAAAGCCTGGTCAAAGAGGTACGTTTTTAAGGAGTGTCTTAAAGGAGGAAACAGAGGTAGAGAAGCGGAGAGGTTTAGAGATGAAATCCAGAGCTCAGGCCTCGGTAGCTGAAGGCACGGCCACCAATGGCTGAGCGATTAAAATCAAGGATGCTCAAGAGGCCAGAATTAGAGGAGAGCAGATATCTGGGAGGGTAGTGGGGCTGGAGGAGATTAGAGATAGGAAGAGGATTTGAAAACAAGGATGAGAATTTTCAAATCGCGGCATTGCTTAACCAGGAGCCAATGTAGGTCAACGAACACGGGTGATATGTGAACAGGACTTGGTGCGAGTTAGGACATGGGTAGTCAAGTTTTGGATGCCCTCAAGTTTACATGGGGTACAATGTGGGAGATCAGCAGGAGTGTGTTGGAATAGTCAAATCTAGAGGTAACAAAGATATGGTTGAGGGTTTCAGCAGCAGATGAGCTGAGGCAGGGGTGGAGATGGGCGATGTTACGGAGGTAGAAATAGGCTTTTTTAGTTATGATGCGTGTTATGTATGCAACCCTAGGTAACCTGTATCATACCGCCACCAGAGGGCATACCTGTTGGACCCCAGCATCCCTTGGGAGCACTGTATATAAGCAGGCCTCCCATGTTGTACCAGCACTCTGGAGGTTGAATAAAGGAGCTACGGTCACACTTACTCATATCTACAGTACTCAGTTACATTACTTTATTATAAGCATAACAACTGGCGACGAGATAATGAACAATCACGTGAAAATGCAGAGAACTGTTAGTATCCTGGAGAAATTCTCAGAAGGGGATGATTGGGAGGCCTTCGTGGAGCGACTCGACCAATACTTCGTGGCCAACGAGCTGGAAGGGGATGAGAACGCTGCCGAACGATGGGCGATCCTCCTCACCGTCTCTGGGGCAACAACCTATGGCCTCATGAAGAATCTTCGAGCTCCAGTAAAAGCAACAACCAAATCGTATGAAGAACTGTGTACTCTGGTCCGGGAGCACCTAAATCCAAAGGAAAGCGTTCTGATGGCAAGGTATCGATTTTACACGTGTCAACGGTCTGAAGGCGAGGAAGTGGCGAGCTACGTCGCCGAACTAAGGCACCTTGCAGGACATTGCGAATTCGATGATTTCTTGAGCAATGCCAAGAGACTTCTTTGTGCTTGGCATTGGCCATGAGGTTATCCTTCACAAACTATTGACTGTTGAAACACCGAACCTGAGCAAAGCCATAACGATAGCCCAGGCATTTATGTCCACCAGTGATAACACCAAACAAATTTCACAGCATAAAGAGGTTTTGGCAAGTACTGTACACAAAGTAACGTCATTTTCTATGTTTTCTATGTTTCTATGTTTCAGGCAGGAACGTACACGCCTGCAGCTGCACAACCTCGGATGACCCAGAGTCCGCCATCAAATGTGAATGCGAGGCAGTTAACACCTTGTTGGCGCTACGGAGGTGATCATCGAGCCCATCAATGCTGCTTCAAACACTGTGTGCAAAGGCTGTAGAACAGTGGGACACCTCCAGTGAATGTGCAGACGAGCTGCAAACCCTGCAAACCACCACGTTGCAGAGGAAGATTGATCCATGACGGATCAGGTTGAACTAGAGACGCGAACCGAGGAGGCAGAAGTGTACGGGGTACACACCTTCACCATGAAATGTCCACCGATCATGCTAAAAGTCGAACTGAACGGAATTCCAGTATCCATTGAACTGGACACGGGTGCGAGTCAGTCTATCATGAGCAAAAAGGCCTTCTACAGGCTGTGGTGCAACAAGGCACACAGGCCCAAGCTTAGCCCCATTCATAACAAGCTAAGAACTTACACTAAACAGCTGATCCCTGTAATTGGCAGCACAGCAGTAAAAGTCTCCTATGATGGAGCAATGCACGAACTCCCACTATGGATTGTACCAGGAGATGGCCCCACACTGTTCGGCAGAAGCTGGCTGGGAAAAATCCACTGGAACTGGGACGACATCCGAGCGCTTTCGTCCATCGACAACATCTCATGTGCCCAGATTCTGAGCAAGTTCCCGTCGTTGTTTGAGTCAGGCATCAGAAGTTTCTCGGGGGCGAAGATGCAGATCCACTTGGTTCCCGGTACACGACCCATCCACCACAAGGCACAGGCGGTGCCATATATGATGCGAGATAAAGTGGAAATTGAGCTGGACAGGCTGCAGTGAGAAGGCATGATCATGCCGGTGGAGTTCAACGAGTGGACCAGTCCGATTGTTCTGGTCCTCAAAGGCGATGGCACGGTCAGAATTTGTGGGGACTATAAAGTAAAGTTTTTTGCTACAGGACCAATACCCGCTACCCAAGGCAGACGACCTCTTTGCGACCCTGGCTGGAAGAAAGATGTTCACCAAGTTGGACCTGACCTCGGCCTACATGACGCAGGAGCTGGCAGAATTTTCGAAAGGCCTCACCTGCATCAACGCACACAAAGGTCTGCTCATCTACAATAGATGCCCGTTTGGGATTCGATCGGCTGCGGCAATCTTTCAAAGGAACATGGAGAGCCTGCTAAAGTCAGTTCCGTGCACCGTGGTTTTCCAGGACAACATACTGGTCACAGGTTGGGACACCATCGAACACTTGAAGAACCTGGAAGAGGCTCTAAGTCGGCTAGATCATGTGGGACTCAGGTTGAAATGCTCGAAGTATGTTTTCCTGGCACCAGAGTTCTTGGGGAGAAGAATCTCGGCAGATGGCATCAGACTCACCGACGCCAAGACGGAGGCCATCAAGAACGCGCCGAGACCACAGAACGTGGACGGAGCTGCGGTCGTTCCTGGGACTCCAACTATTTTGGTAATTTCTTACCCGGGTTAAGCACCTTGCTAGAACCCCTACATGTGCTGCTACGCAAGGGAGCTGACTGGGTATGGGGGAAATCACAATCGGCTGCTTTTGAGAAAGCCAGAAATCTGTTGTATTCCAACAAATTGCTTGTTCTGTATAACCCATGTAAACGTTTAGTGCTACCTGGCGATGCGTCTTCGTACAGGGTCGGGTGTGTGTTACAACAAGCAAACAAATCAGGAACATTGTAACCGGTCGCCTATGCGTCCAGGAGTTTGTCCAGGGCCGAAAGGGCCTACAGCATGATTGAAAAAAAAGCTTGGGGATGTGTTTACGGGGTGAAAAAAATGCACCAGTACCTGTTTGGTCTCAAGTTTGAGTTAGAAACTGACCATAAGCTGCTCATATCACTATTCTCAGAGAGCAAAGGGATTAATACCAATGCCTCTGCCCGCATCCAAAGATGGGCGCTCACGCTGTCTGCATATAACTATGTAATCCGCCACAGACCGGGCACAGAGAACTTTGCTGATTCTCTCAGTCGGCTACCATTGCCCACCACCGGGGTGGAAATGGCACAGCCTGAAGACTTGCTCTTGGTGATGGATGCATTTGAAAATGAAAAGTCACCCGTTACGGCCTGCTAAATCAGGACCTAGACCAGCCAGGATCATTTACTGTCCCTTGTAAAAAAAACTGTGTCCTCCATGGGAGCTGGTCCAGCGTCCCAGCGGAGATGCATGAGATCAAGAGGTTCCAGCGGCGCAAAGACAAAATGTCCATACAGGCGGACTGTCTTTTGTGGGGTAATCACGTGGTTTTGCCTAAGAAAGGCAGGGAAACGTTCATACGCGACCTACACAGTACCCACCCAGGCATAGTAATGATGAAAGCTATAGCCAGATCCCATGTGTGGTAGCCCGGCATCGACTCAGATTTGGAGTTGTGCGTGCACCAGTGCAACACTTGCTCTCAACTAAGCAATGCACCCAGAGAGGCACCATTAGGTTTGTGGTCATGGCCCTCCAAACCGTGGTCGAGGATCCACGTGGACTTTGCGGGCCCATTTCTAGGCAAAATGTTTTTGCTTGTTGTGGATGCTTATTCAAAATGGATTGAGTGTGTAATAATGTTGTTATATATGTGGACTTGTATTTACTCTGTACAGCCATCAGAGGGCTCATTCCACGGAGTCCCAAGGGATCCCATAATCCCTTGAGAGCACAGGTATTTAAGAAGGCTTCACAGGTTGGAGAGGCACTCTGGAGACCTGCAATAAAAGATTACGGTCACACTTTACTTTGAGCTCACAGTGTTCAGTTTGACTCTTTCTCCACACACTACAACGAGATACTGATAGCGAACCCAAAGATGCAGAGAACAGTGGGCATCCTGGATAAATTTTCAGAGGGAGATGATTGGGAAACTTTTGTGGAGTGAGTCGACCAATACCTTGTGGCCAACGAGCTAGATGGGGAAGAGAGCGCTGCCAAACGTAGAGCGATCCTCCTCACCGTCTGTGTGGCGCCAACGTATGGCCTCATGAAGAATCTGCTCACTCCAGCGAAACCCACAGAGAAATCGTTCGACGATTTGTGCACACTGGTTCGAGAGCATTTGAACCCGAAGGAAAGCGTTCTGATGGCGAGGTACCGGTTCTACACCAACAAAAGGTCTGAAGGCCAGATAATGGCGAGTTCTGTCGCCGAGCTAAGACACCTTGCAGGACATTGCGAATTTGGAGCACATGCAGAGATTTTTTCGTACTTCGCATTGGCCATGAAACCATACTTCACAAACTTTTGACTGTAGAGACCCCAACCTTGAGTAAGGCCATAGCGATAGCCCAGATGTTCATTGCCACCAATGACAATACTAAGCAAGTCTCTCAACACACAAGTGCTGCTACAAGTACTGTGAACAAAGTGATGTTGTTTTTGAATCGTAACGTACAGGGCAGGTCACACATACCTGCAGTTACATGTCCACAGATGTCTAAGTCCACCATCAAGGGTGATGAATGCAAGGCCATGTTGGTGCTGCGGGGGTGATCATCGTTTCCATTCATGCCAATTCAAAGGATACGTTTGCAAGGGCTGTGGAACAATGGGACAACTCCAACGAGTGTGCAGGTGAGCTGCTAAGCCTGTTAAACCTGAAAACCACCATGTGGTAGAAGAGGATCACGACGAAAGAAAGCCTCAGATAGAGGAGAGGTACATGGGGTGCACACATTCACCACGAATTGTCCCCCGATAATGCTGAATGTTGAACTAAATGAACTCACGGTGTCAATGGAGCTGGTCACTGGCGCAAGATTTTTGAAAGGTTGTAGTGCAACAAGGCCTCAAGGCCAGTCTTAACTCCAATTCGCACGAAACTAAGAACTTACACAAAAGAATTACCGTAAAGGTCTACGATGGAGCGGTGCACAAGCTACCACTCTGGGTCCCATGCTGCTCAGCAGGAGCTGGCTGGCAAAGATACGCTGGAACTGGGACAACATCTGAGCGCTATCGCCCACTGACGACACTTCGAGTGCCCAGGTCTTAAACAAATTTCCTTCGCTGTTCGAACCATGCATCAGGAAATTCCAAGGAGCAAAAGTGCAGACCCACCTAACTCTGGGCACACGACCCATCCATCACAAGGCGAGAGCAGAACCGTACATGATGAGAGAAAGGGTAGAGATCGAGCTAGACCGGCTGCAACGAGAGGGCATCATTACGCCGATAAAGTTCAGCGAGTGGACCAGTCCTATTGTCCCAGTCCTCAAGGAAGACGGCACCGTCAGAATCTGTGGCGATTACAAAGTAACTATCAATCGTTTCTCCCTGCAGGACCAATACCCACTACCAAAAGTCGACGACCACTTTGCAACGCTGACGGGCGGAAAGACGTTCACGAAGCTGGATCTGACTTCAGCCGACATGATGCAGGAACTGGAGGAATCATTGTAGGCCCTCACCTGCATCAACACACACAAAGGTCTTTTTGTTAATAACAGATGCCCGTTTGGAATCCAATCAGCGGCAGCGATATTCCAGAGAAACATGGAAAGTTTACTGAAGTCGGTCCCGCACACCGTGGCCTTCCAGGACGACATCTTGGTTACAGGTTGGAACACAGTCGAGCATCTGCAGAACCTGGAGGAGGTTCTTAGTCGACTCAACCGTGTGGGGCTCAGGTTAAAATGCTCGAAGTGCCTTTTCCTGGCACCTGAAGTGGAGCTCCTGGGAAGGAGGATTGCGGCAGACGGCATCAGGCCCACCAATGTGAAGACGGAGGCAATCAAGAACGCACCGAGGCCACAGAACATGATGGAGCTGCGGTCGTTTCTGGGACTCTTGAACTACTTTGGTAACTTCTTACTGGTCTCAGCACCCTGCTCGAACCACTACGAAAAGGGGACAAATGGGTTTGGAGCAAAAGCCAAGAAAAAATGCCTTTGTAAAAGCGAGAAAATTGTTATGCTCAAACAAATTGCTTGTGTTGTATGATACATGTTAGCATTTGGTACAAGCATGTGATGCATCGTCATATGGCGTCGGGTGTGTATTGCAACGTGCTAATGATTTCGGGAAACTGCAATCGGTTGCTTATGCATCCAGGAATCTGTCTAAGGCTGAGAGAGCCTACAGCATGGTCAAGGATGTCTCAGAGCGGGTGCAGGACATTCTGAAAAGGAAGGGTGAACAGTCAGTTGTCGTAGTGCATATAGGTACCAAGGGTATAGGTAAAAAAACGGGATGAGGTCCTACGAGACGAATTTAGGGAGCTAGGAGCTAAATTAAAAAGTAGGACCTCAAAAGTAGTAATCTCAGGATTGCTACCAATGCCACGTGCTAGTCAGAGTAGGAATCACAGGATAGCTCAGATGAATACATGGCTTGAGGATTGCTGCAGAAGGGAGGGATTCAAATTTCTGGGACATTGGAACCGGGTCTGGGGGAGGTGGGACCAGTACAATCGGACGGTCTGCACCTGGGCAGGACCGGAACCAATGTCCTAGGGGGAGTGTTTGCTAGTGCTGTTGGGGAGGAGTTAAACTAATATGGCAGGGGGGTGGGAACCTATGCGGGGAGGCAGAGGGAAATAAAAGTGAGACAGAGGCAAAAGATAGAAAGGAGAATAGTAAAAGTGGAGGGCAGAGAAACCCAAGGCAAAAAACAAAAAGGTCCACATTACAGCAAAATTCTGAAGGGGCAAAGTGTGTTAAAAATACAAGCCTGAAGGCTCCATGTTTCAATGCGAGCAGTATTCGGAATAAGGTGGACGAATTAACTGCGCAGATAGCAGTTAATGGATATGATGTTGGCATCACGGAGACATGGCTCCAGGGTGACCAAGGCTGGGAACTCAACATCCAAGGGTATTCAACATTTAGGAAGGATAGTCAGAAAGGAAAAGGAGGCGGGGTGGCGTTGCTGGTCAAAGAGGAAATTAATGCAATAATAAGGAAGGACATTGGTTTGGATGATGTGGAATCGGTATGGGTGGAGCTAAAGAATACCAAAGGGCAGAAAGACGCTGGTGGGAGTTGTGTACAGGCCACCAAACAGTAGTAGTGAGGTTGGGGACAGCATCAAACAAGAAATAACGAATGTGTGCAATAAAGGTACAGCAGTTATCATGGGCGACTTCAATTTACATATAGATTGGGCTAACCAAACTGGTAGCAATGCGGTGGAGGAGGATTTCCTGGAGTGAATTAGGGATGGTTTTCTTGACCAATATGTCGAGGAACCAACTAGAGAGCTGGCCATCCTAGACTTGGTGACGTGTAATGAGAAGGGACTAATTAGCAATCTTGTGCGAGGCCCCTTGGGGAAGAGTGACCATACTATGGTAGAATTCTTTATTAAGATGGAGAGTGACACAGTTAAATCAGAAACTAGGGTTCTGAACTTAAGGAAAGCTAACTTCGACGGCATGAGGTGTGAATTGGCTAGAATAGACTGGAAAGTGATACTTAAAGGGTTGACGGTGGATAGGCAATGGCAAACATTTAAAGATCATATGGATGAACGTCAACAATTGTACATCCCTCTCTGGAGTAAAAATGAAACAGGGAAGGTGGCTCAACTGTGGCTAACAAGGGAAATTAAGGAGAGTGTTAGATCCAAAGAAGAGGCATATAAATTGGCCAGAAAAAGCAGCAAACCAGAGGATTGGGAGAAATTTAGAATTCAGCAGAGGAGGACAAAGGGTTTAATTAGGAGGGGGAAAATAGAGTACGAGAGGAAGCTTGCCGGGAACATAAAAACGGATAGCAAAAGCTTCTATAGATATGTGAAGAGAAAAAGAGCAGTGAAGAGAAATGTAGGTCCATTGCAGTCGGACTCGGGTGAATTTATAAAGGGGAACAAAGAAATGGCAGACCAATTGAACAAATACTTTAGTTCTGTCTTCACAAAGGAAGACACAAATAACCTTCCGGATGTACAAGGAGACTGAGGGCCGAGAGAGAACGAGGAATTGAAGGATATCCTAATTAGGAGGGAAATTGTTTTGCGGAAATTGATGTGATTGAAGGTCAATAAATCCCTGGGGCCTGATAGTCTGCATCCCAGAGTACTTAAGGAAGTGGCCCTAGAAATAGTGGATGCATTGGTGATCTTTTTCCAACCGTCTATCGACTCTGGATCAGTTCCTATAGACTGGAGGGTAGCTAATGCAACACCACTTTTTGAAAAAGTAGGGAGAGAGAAAATGGGTAATTATAGACCGGTTAGCCTGACATCAGTAGTGGGGAAAATGTTGGAATCAATCATTAAGGATGAAATAGCAGCGCATTTGGAAAGCAGTGACAGGATCGGACCAAGTCAGCATGGATTTATGAAGGGGAAATCATGCTTGATGAATCTTCTGGAATTTTTTGAGGATATAACTGGTAGAGTCCTTTTCGGAATGGGAGGCAGTGACTAGTGGAGTGTCACAGGGCTCAGTGCTGGGACCCCAACTCTTTACAATATACATCAATGATTTGGATGAAGGAATTGAGTGTAATATCTCCAAGTTTGCAGATGACACTAAACTGGGTGGCGGTGTGAGCTGTGAGGAGGATGCTAAGAGGCTGCAGGGTGAGTTGGACAGGGTTAGACGAGTGGGCAAATGTATGGCAGATGCAGTATAATGTGGATAAATGTGAGGTTATCCACTTTGGTGGCAAAAACACGAAGGCAGAATATTACCTGAATGGCAGCAGATTAGGAAAAGGCGAGGTGCAACGAGACCTGGGTGACATGGTTCATCAGTCATTGAAAGTTGGCATGCAGGTACAGCAGGTGGTAAAGAAGGCAAATGGTATGTTGGCCTTCATAGCTAGGGGATTTGAGTATAGGAGCAGGGAGGTCTTACTGCAGTTGTACAGGGCCTTGGTGAGGCCTCACCTAGAATCTTGTGTTCAGTTTTGGTGTCCTATTCTGAGGAAGGATGTTCTTGCTATTGAGGGAGTGCAGCAAAGGTTCACTAGACTGATTCCAGGGATGGCTGGACTGACATATAAGGAGAGACTGGATCAACTGGGCCTTTATACACTGGAATTTAGAAGGATGAGAGGGGATCTCATAGAAACGTATAAGATTCTGACGGGACGGGACAGGTTAGATGCGAGAAGAATGTTTCCGATGTTGGGGAAGTCCAGAACCAGGGGACACAGTCTAAGGATAAGGGGTAGGCCATTTAGGAATGAGATGAGGAGAAACTTCTTCACTCAGAGACTTGTTAACCTGTGGAATTCCCTGCCGCAGAGAGTTGTTGATGCCAGGTCATTGGATGTATTCAAAGGGAGTTAGATATGGCCCTTATGGCTAATGGGATCAAGGGCTATGGAGAGAAAGCGGGAAAGGGGTACTGAGGTGAAGGATCAGCCATGATCTTATTGAATGGCGGTGCAGGCTCGAAGGGCTGAATGGCCTACTCCTGCACCTATTTTCTATGTTTCTAAAAAGAAGCGTTAGCGTGTGTCTATGGGGTAAAGAAAATGCATCAATACCTGTTTGGGCTAAAATTCGAATTGGAAACTGACCATAAGCCACTTATATCCCTGTTTTCCGAGAGTAAAGGGATAAATACCAATGCATCGACCCGCATCCAGAGATGGGTGCTCACGTTGTCCACATACAGCTACGCCATCTGCCACAGGCCAGGCACAGAAAACTCTGCCGATGCTCTCAGTAGGCTGCCTTGCCCACCACGGGGGTGGAAAT
The DNA here is from genome assembly GCF_044704955.1 of Pristiophorus japonicus. Lineage (NCBI taxonomy): Eukaryota > Metazoa > Chordata > Chondrichthyes > Pristiophoridae > Pristiophorus > Pristiophorus japonicus. The sequence continues at coordinate 38,210,746 of NC_091979.1, forward strand.
GGTGCAACTCGCAGATCTAGCCATGGTTATGGAAGCATTTGAGAGTGAGCAATCACCCGTCACTGCCCGGCAGATCAAAATCTGGACAAGCCTGGACCCCTTATTATCTCTAGTCAAAAGCTGTCTGCTTAACGGGAGCTGGTCCAGTGTCCCAGTGGAAATGCAGGAAGAGATAAAGCTGTTCCAGCGGCGCAAAGATGAAATATCTATACAGGCAGACTGCTTTCTGTGGGGCAATCGAGTAGTGGTCCCCAAGAAGGGCAGAGACACCTTCATCAATGACCTCCACAGTACCCACCCAGGCATCGTAATGATGAAAGCGATAGCCAGATCCCACGTGTGGTGGCCCGGTATCAATGCGGACTTAGAGTCCTGCGTTCACACATGTAATACATGCTCGCGGTTAAGCAATGTACCCAGGGAGGCGCCGCTAAGTTTATGGTCTTGGCCCTCCAAACCATGGTCTAGGGTACACGTCGACTATGCAGGCCCGTTCTTGGGTAAACTGTTTTAGTCGCGTACTCCAAGTGGATTGAATATGAGATAATGCCGGCTAGCACGTCCGCTGCATATAATGAAAGCCTGCGGGCCATGTTTGCCACACACGGCTTACCCGATGTCCTGGTGAGCGACAATAGGCCATGTGTTACCAGTGCTGAGTTCAAAGAATTCATGACCCGTAACGAGATCAAACATGTCACATCTGCCCCGTTTAAACCAGCGTCCAATGGTCAGACAGAGGGAGCAGTACAAGCCATCAAGCAAGGCTTGAAGAGGGTAACTGAAGGCTCACTGCAGACTCGCCTATCCCGAGTCCTGCTTAGCTACCACACGAGACCCCACTCACTCACTGGGATCCCACCTGCTGAGCTGCTCATGAAAAGAGCACTCAAGACAAGGCTCTCGTTAGTTCACCCTGATGTACAAGAACAGATAGAGAGCAGGAATCTTCAACAAAGTGCATACCATGATAGCGCAAATGTGTCACGTGAGATTTAAATCAATGATCCTGTATTTGTTTTAAATTATGGGCAAGGTCCCAAGTGGCCTTGAGGGGAGCAGGGTGTTTTGGGTCAAACTTTCAAATGGACTCATTCACCGGAAGCACTTGGACCAAATCAAACTCAGATTCACGGACTACCCTGAGCAACCCACCTTGGACCCTACCTTTTTTGATTCCCCAACATACACACCAGTGACAAACGACACCACGGTTGACCACGAAGCAGAACCCTTCTGACATCAGTAGTGGGGAAAATGTTGGAATCAATCATTAAGGATGAAATAGCAGCGCATTTGGAAAGCAGTGACTGGATCAGACCAAGTCAGCATGGATTTATGAAAGGGAAATCATGCTTGACGAATCTTCTGGAATTTTTTGAGGATGTAACTAGCAGAGTGGACAGGGGAGAACCAGTGGATGTGGTGTATTTGGACTTTCAAAAGGCTTTTGACAAGGTCCCGCGCAAAAGATTGGTGTGCAAAATCAAAGCGCATGGTATTGGGGGTAATGTACTGACGTGGATAGAGAACTGGTTGGTAGACAGGAAGCAGAGAGTTGGGATAAACTGATCCTTTTCAGAATGGCAGGCAGTGACTAGTGGAGTGCCGCAGGGCTCAGTGCTGGGACCCCAGCTCTTTACAATTTACATTAACGATTTTGATGAAGAAATTGAGTGTAATATCTCCAAGTTTGCGGATGACACTAAACTGGATGGCGGTGTGAGCTGTGAGGAGGACGCTAAGAGGCTGCAGGGTGACTTGGACAGGTTAGGTGAGTGGGCAAATGCCTGGCAAATGCAGTATAATGTGGATAAATGTGAGGTTATCCACTTTGGTGGCAAAAACACGAAGGCAGAATATTATCTGGATGGCAGCAGATTAGGAAAAGGGGAGGTGCAATGAGCCCTGGGTGTCATGATACATCAGTGACTGAAAGTGGGCATGCAGGTACAGCAGGCGGTGAAGAAGGCAAATGGTATGTTGGCCTTCATAGCGAGGGGATTTGAGTATAGGAGCAAGGAGGTCTTACTGCAGTTGTACAGGGCCTTAGTGAGACCTCACCTGGATATTGTGTACAGTTTTGGTCTCCTAATCTGAGGAAGGACGTTCTTGCTATTGAGGGAGTGCAGCGAAGGTTCACCAGACTGATTCCAGGGCTGGCTGGACTGTCATATGAGGAGAGACTGGATTAACTGGGCCTTTATTCACTGGAGTTTAGAAGGATGAGAGGCGATCTCATAGAAACGTGTAAGATTCTGACGGGACTGGACAGGTTAGATGCGGGAAGAATGTTCCCGATGTTAGGGAAGTCCAGAACCAGGGGACATAGTCTTAGGATAAGGGGTAGGCCATTTGGGAATGAGATGAGGAGAAATTCTTCACTCAGAGAGTTGTTAACCTGTGGAATTCCCTGCCACAGAGAATTGCTGATGCCAGTTCATTGGATATATTCAAGAGGGAGTTAGATATGGCCCTTACGGCTAAGGGGGTCAAAGGGTATGGAGAGAAAGCAGTAAATGATCAGCCATGATCTTATTGAATGGCGGTGCAGGCTCGAAGGGTCGAATGACCTACTTCTGCACCTATTTTCTAAGTTTCTGTGTTTCATCTATGGCAGCCCTGCAGGGCCAGCTGCACAGCAGCTCAGCGAGGCCCCAATAAATGATTAAACAACACCAACTTTCACACCGAGACGATCAACCAGGGCAAGAAGTGCCCCAGATCAACTCACCTTGCAAATAGTTACAATATTCGCTATTGAATGTTGTTATATATGTGGACTTGTATTTACTCTGTACAGCCACCAGAGGGCTCATTCCCATAATCCCTTGGGCGCAAAGGTATTTAATTAGGCTTCACAGGTTGGAGAGGCATTCTGGAGACCTGCAATAAAAGACTAAGGTCACCCTTTACTTTGAGCTCACAGTGCTCAGTCTGACTCTTTCTCCACACACTACAAATGTCTGTAAGCACGTCCACTGCCACCATCGAAAGCCTACGAGCCATGTTCACCACGCACGGCCTGTCTGATATCCTTGTTAGCGACAATGGGCCATGCTTTACCAGTGTTGAGTTCAAGGAATTCATGACCCGCAATGGGATGAAGCACGTCACATCTGCCCCATTCAAGCCCGCATCCAACGGCCAGGCAGAACGGACAGTCCAAACTATCAAGCAAAGCTTGAAATGTGTATCGGAAGACTCTCTTCAAACCCAGTTGTCCCGAGTCCTGCTCAGCTACTGCACCAGCCCCCACTCGCTCACCGGGGTTCCCCCAGCCGAGCAATCATGAAAAGGGTGCTCAAAACAAGGCTCTCTCTTGTCCACCCTGATCGCCATGTTCACGTCGAGGGCAGGCGGCATCAACAAAGCATGTACCATGATCACGCAAACTTGTCACGCGATATTGAAGTCAATGACCCTGTACTTGTACTCAGCTATGGACATGGTCCCAAATGGCTTGCTGGCACCGTCATAGCCAAAGAAGGGAGTACGGTGTTTCAGGTCAAACTTGCTAATGGACTAACTTGCAGAAAGCATTTGCACCAAACCAAACTGATTCAAAAACAGCCACGAGCAACCCGATGAGGACACACCAACTTCGACCCTCCAACACACACACAAGTGGCAACCGACATCATGGTCGACCATGAAGCTTGAACACTCACCATCCCTAGCTGCCCGGCAAGGCCAGCTGCGCAGCAGCCCACGAAGAACCAACCAACCATTTGTACCGAGACGATTGACAAGGGAACGAAAAGCCCCAGATCGTCTCACTCTGTAAATAAGTGTACTATTGACTTTGTGAGGGAATTATGTTATGTGTGCAATCCTAGGTAACCTGTATCATACCGCCACCAGTGGGCATACCTGTTGGAGTCCCAAGGGATCCCAGCATCCCTTGGGAGCCCTGTATATAAGCAGGCCTCCCATGCTGTACCAACACTCTGAATAAAGGAGCTAAGGTCACACTTACTCATGTCTACAGTACTCAGTTACATTACTTTAGTATGAGCATAACAATGTGGATATGTTATCGGAAGCTCTTTTCAGGGTCAAATATGACACCGAGGTTGCGAACAGTGTGGTTCAGCCTCAGACAGATGCTAGAGAAAGGGGTGGAGTCGGCGGCTAGGGAACGGGGTTTGTGGCGGGGTCCAATGACAATAACTTCGGTCTTCCCAATATTTAGTTGGAGGAAATTTCTGCTCATCCAGGACTGGATGTCGGACAAGCAGTCTGACAATTTCGAGACCGTGGAGATGTTGAGATAAGTGGTAGTGAGGTAGAGCTGGGTGTCATCAGCGTACATGTGGAAACTGATGCTGTGTTTTTGGATGATGTCACCAAGGAGCAGCATGCTGTTGAGAAATAGGAGGGGCTGAGGATAGTTCCTTGGGGAACACCAGAGGTAATGATGCTGGGGCAGGAAGAGATCCCATGGGATGGGATTCCCTGGCTACGATTGGATAGATAAGAATGGAACCAGGCGAGTGCAGTCCCACCCAGCTGGACGACAGTAGAGAGGTGTTGGAGGAGGATTGAGTAGTTAACAGTGTCATAGGCTGCAGACGGGTCGAGAAGGACGAGGAGGGATAGTTTACTTTTGTCACAGTTACATAGGATGTCATTTGTGACTTTGATAAGAGATATTTCGGTACTGTGGCAGGGCAGAAACTGGATTGGAAGGATTCAGACATGGAGTTCCGGGAAAGATGGGCACGCATTTGGGAGGCGACAACATGTTCAAGGACTTTGGAAAGGAAATGGAGGTTGGAGATGGGTCGGTAGTTTACGGGGACGAAGAGATCAAAAGTTGTTTTTTGAGGAGAGGTGTGATGATGGCAGGTTTGAAGGAGAAGGGGGCAGTACCTGAGAGGAGAGAACTGTTAACAATGTCAGCTAACATGGGAGCCAGAAAAGGAAGTTAGGTGGTCAGCAGTTTAGTGGGAATAGGGTCGAGGGAGCAGGAAGTGGGTCTCAAGGACAAGATGAGCTCTGAGAGGTCATGAGGAGAGATAGGAGAGAAATTAGAGAAAGGTGCAAGTTCAAGTACTCATCACTGGTAGGTACTGGAGTTCCTCTGGCCTGCAACCATTTATTTCCCAATTACTTTCATTTCCATCTCCTGTAAGCAAGGAGCCTTGAAAATAAATTGGGCCCTTTTCGATACCCTTGAGGGTGAAGCCACAAACTGTTGTAGGACTGAACCATACAATTCAGAGGATTCCAGGGCTTGATTCCTGATTGGTCACGGTCGTTGTTGAGTTAGCATGATCTCAGTTGGTGCTGTGGTAATACTTTTAGGCACGGCAAGGGAAAGATCAGCCGAGATGGAAGTGCACGTGTGGGAGTTGGGTAAGGTTCAGGTGCAGTTGTTAAGCTCTCCATGATTGAATTGCATTTCTACAGCACATTTTACAACCTCAGGAGGCCATAAAGTATTTTATAGTCAATTAAGTGCTTTTTTTGGAGTGTAATGTAGGAAACGCGGTATCCAATTTGCGTACAGCAAGCTACCACAAACAGCAATGAGTTAAATGACGAGATTATCTGTTTTAACGATATTGGTTGAGGGATAAATAGTGGCCATGACACAGGTGAGAACTCCCCTGCTCCTCTTCAAAATAGTGCCAAGGGATCTTTTACGTTCACCTGAGAGGGTAGATGGGACCTTAGCTCAATGTCTCATTCGACTCCCTCACTACTGCACTGGCAGTGTCAGCATAGATTTTGTGCTCAGGTCTCTGGAGTGGGCCTTGAACTCACGACTATATAACTGAGAGGCAAACATGCTACCACTGAGCCACAGACGACACTATGGCTTTATAACTAGAATGCATAATCTTAGAATAAGGGGCCGCCCATTTAAAACTGAGATGAGGAGAAATTTCTTCTCTCAGATGGTTGTAAATCTGTAGAATTCGCTGCCTCAGAGAGCTGTGGAAGCTGGGACATTGAATAAATTTAAGACAGAGATAGACAGTTTCTTAAACGATAAGGGGTTATGGGGAGTGGGCAGGGAAGTGGACCTGAGTCCATGATCGGATCAGCCATGATCGTATTAAATGGCGGAGCAGGCTCGAGGGGCAGTATGGCCCACTCCTGCTCCTATTTCTTATGTTCTTATGTTCTTATAACCCGCCATCTAGACTCATGCACAAAGAATGGCCACTTGGACAAGGTATTGGTGGGCTGCTGCCACCCATGGAACTGTGCCCCAGCAAAGAGTTAGTACCGACAGGAGAAGGAAAAGAGGAAAGAACTCGCATTTATATACCTTATCACATCCTGAGGGGCATCCCAAAGTGGTGCACAACCAATGGATTACTGTTGAAGCATCGCATTTGTTGTTGTGCAGGCAAAGCAGCAGCCAGTTTACACACAGATAGGTTCCACAAATCATCACCAAATGAATGAGCAGAGAAGCTGTTGTGGTGGTGTTTGATCAGGGATAAATGCTGATCAGAGCACCGGGAGAACTCTGCGCTCTTCTTCGAATCGTGCGAGGGGCTCTCTTACGTGCCCTTGAACAGGCAGGCCAGACTGGTTCAATAAATCTCATTTCAGATAAAACTAACTCAGGACTGCACTGAAGTGGCAGCCTGGATTATGTGCTCAAGTCTGAGGTGAACTCCCAACCCCCCCGACTTGGAGGTGAGAATGTTACCAACCGAGCCAAGGGAAGAAAACTGTTGAAAATCCAAATTACAGTGGTGACTATCACCATCGTCATCATCATAGACAGTCCCTCGAAATCGAGGAAGACTTGCTTCCAGTCTAAAAGTGAGTTCTCAGGTGACTGAACAGTCCAATACAGGAATTACAGTCTCTGTCACAGGTGGGACAGACAGTCGTTGAAGGAAAGGATGGGTGGGGAGTCTGGTTTGCCGTACGCTCCTTCCGCTGTCTGCGCTTGATTTCTGCATGCTCTCGGCGACGAGACTCGAGGTGCTCAGTGCCCTCCCGGATACACTTCCTCTACTTAGGGTGGTCTTTGGCCAGGGACTCACAGGTGTCAGTGGGGATATTGCATTTTACCAAGGAGGTTTTGAGTGTGTCCTTGAAACGTTTCCTCTGCCCACCTGGAGCTCGCTTGCCGTGTAGGAGTTCCGAATAGAGCGCTGGCTTTGGGAGTCCTGTGTCGGGCATGCGAACAATGTGGCCCGCCCAACGGAGCTGGTCGAGTGTGGTCAGTGCTTCGATGTTGGAGATGTTGGCCTGTGCTGACAGGAGTCTACCTGACATCCCAGGGGTCTGCTGAAGTTAACAGAGTTATGAAGGAATGCAGTGCACTGGAGCACCAATAGGAGGTGCCACAGTAGTGGCAGCATGCAGTTTCAATGTTCCACTCCAGTGTTTTTGATCTTGGATTTCTTTGGCGGGTCTATCTTTGTAAGACTCACACAACAGAGCACCAGGAAGCTACATATAAAGTTTACATCTATTTATTTTCATATATCCCAAGTTGCTACTGTTTGCTGTTCTGATTTAAGATTTAGCTATCAATAGGAGCAAAGGCATGAGTCGTTCCGCCACTCAATTAAGACCATGGCTGAGCGGTACGTGAACCCCATTTACCCGCCCTTTGTCCCGATCCCTTGGCACCCTTACCCAACAAAAAAACAATTAATCTCCATCTCGGAAGCTTCAGCTGACCATGTAATCACAGCCTTTTGGGGAATCAGTTTCCACATGTACGCTGATGACACACAGCTCTACCTCACTACCACTTCTCTCAATCGCTCCACCGTCTCCAAATTGTCAGACTGCTTGTCCGACATCCAGTTCTGGATGAGCAGAAATTTTCTCCAGTTGAATATTGGGAAGCCCGAAGCCATTGTTTTCAGTTCCCGCCACAAACTCCGTTCCCTAGCCACCGACTCCATCCCTCTCCCCAACTTCCGCCTGAGGCTGAACCACACTGTTTGCAAGCTTGGTGTCATATTTGACCTTGAACTGAGCCGTTGACCAAATATCTGCAGCATAACTAAGACCGCCCATTTCCACCTCCGTAACATCAAACCATTTCCGCCCTTGCCTCAGCTCATCTGCTGCTGAAGCCCTCATCCATGCCTTTGTTACCTCTAGACTTGACTATTCCAACGCACTCCTGGCTGGCCTCCCACATTCTACCCTACATAAACTTAGAGGTGATCCAAAACTCGGCTGCCCGTGTCCTAACTCGCACCAAGTCCCGTTCACTCATCACCCCTGTGCTCGCTGACCTACATTGGCTCCCGGTTAAGCAACGCTTCGATTTCAAAATTCTCATTCTTGTTTTTAAAACCCTCCATGGCCTCACCCCTCCCTATCTCTGTAATCTCCTCCAGCCCCACAACCGCTCCCCGCCCTCTAATTCTGCCCTCTTGAGCATCCCTGATTATAATCGCTCAAATATTAGGCTGTGCCTTCAGCTGCCTGGGCCCTAAGCTCTGCAACTCCCTGCCTAACTCTCTCCCCCTCTCCCCCTCTCTACCTCTCTTGCCTCCTTCAAGACGCTCCTTAAAACCTACATCTTTGACCAAGCTTTTGGTCACCTGCCATAATTTCTTCTTATATGTCCCGGTGTCAAATCTTTTGTCTTATTATACTCCTGTGAAGGGCCTTAGGACGTTTCACTACATTAAAGGCGCTATATAACTTGTGTTGTTGTTGTTGAGAGAGTTCCAGATCTCTACTACCCTCTGTGGCACATGAGGCATTAAAATGACAGTTTTCAAAAAGAAATACTGTATAAGCGCAAATAAGACTGAATTGCCTGGGCTTTCAGGGCTGAGTTTGGAGACACATCTGGACCAAAGGCTGAAGGCCCAATACTCCAGGTCTATGCGAAGATGCTGAGCGGAGCCCATGGAGAAGGGACATGGAATGAAGAGTCTCCAATGGGTAACCTCAGAGTGTCTGGTAAAGAGAGACATTGACAGTGGTGTTGCGGAGGTCACCCATCCTGTCCTGAGTCAACCACAACTACAACAACAACAACATCTGAAAGCATTTCACAGAGTATGATGATGAGAAAACAAAATGGACGCTCAGAGGGGCGTGACTCAGAATCAGGTCAAAGGTGGGTTTTAAGGATGGTCTTAAAGGAAGACAGGGAGATAGAGAGGCTGAAGGGTTGAGGGAGGGAATTCCAAAGGCTGAAGTCACGGCTGCCATTGGTGGGCAAATGCAGAGTAGGCCAGAGTCAGAGGATCAGAATGTCTTGGGACAGTTATAGGGCTGTCAGAAGTTACAGAGGTTGGGAGGGGTGAGGCCATGAAGGGATTTGAACATAATAATGGGATCCGTCACAGTAGCTTTGTGGTTGAAAGAGGAGGGTGATGGGAGAAGGTAACATACCCCAGAAACAAACTAAAATAGCAGATTAAATTATTTAAGCTCTCCCCCTCCCGACACTCGATTGCTCCATAGGTAAATTTATGGCTTGGTGCGACTCGCAGCAGAGGTCAGGATGGCACTGTGAGTGAGGCAGTAGCTGCTTTTATGTTGGGTTTAGTGTCAGCCGTGGCTCAGTGGGCAGCACACTCGCCTCAGAGTCAGAAGGTTGTGAGTTCAAGTCCCACTCCAGAGACTTGAGCACATAATTTAGACTGACACTCCAGTGCAGTGCTGAGGGAGTGCATAGTCGACGTATTTACTGAGGCATACGAAAGCATGGCCTTCTGCTAAACATCCGTAAGACAAAGGTCCTCCACCAGCCTGTCCTGGCCGCACAGCACTGCCCCCCAGTCATCAAGATCCATGGGGCGGCCCTGGACAACGTGGACCATTTCCCATACATCGGGAGCCTCTTATCAACAAAAGCAGACATTGATCAGGAGATTCAACACCGCCTCCAGTGCGCCAGCGCAATCTTCAGCCGCCTGAGCAAAAGAGTGTTCGAAGACTAGGCCCTCAAATCTCATGGTGTACAGGGATGTAATAATACCTGCCCTCCTGTATGGCTCAGAAACATGGACCATGTATAGTAGACAGCTCAAGTCGCTGGAGAAATACCACCAACGATGTCTCCGCAAGATCCTACAAATCCCCTGGGAGGACAGACGAACCAACATTAGTGTCCTCGACCAGGCCAGCATCCCCAGCATTGAAGCACTGACCACACTTGATCAGCTCCGCTGGGCAGGCCACGTTGTCCGTATGCCAGACACGAGACTCCCAAAGCAAGCGCTCTACTCGGAGCTCCTTCATGGCAAACGAGCCAATGGTGGACAGAGGAACCAGGACACCCTCAAAGCCTCCCTGATAAAGTGCAACATCCCTGTTATGTATGAATAAAGAGTCTGACTGGATTCTGTGAGCTCAAAGTAGAGTGTGACCGTAGTCTTTTATTGCAGGTCTCCAGAGTGCCTCTTCAGCCTGTGAGGCGTCCTTAAGTACCTGTGCTCCCAAGGGATTGTGGGATCCCTTGGGACTCCAGGGAATGAGCCCTCTGGTGGCTATACAAGGTATATACAGGTTTACATTTGTAACAACAGTCCCACCCCCCCCCCAAAGTCAATAGAGTAACTATTTACAAGGTGAGTCGATCTGGGGCCTTTCTTTCCCTGGTTGATCATCTCAGTGCAAATGCTGGTTTTGATGAATCATTTGTTGAGCCCTTGCTGGGCTGCTGTGCAGCTGGCCTTGCTGGGCTGTCTGGTGTGGTGAGTCCTACTGGGCTGCTGTGGGTGATGGGCTCTGCTGCATGGCCAACTGCTGTGTCGGTTGCCACTGGTGTGTTTGTTGGGGGGTCAAAGAAGATAGGGTCCAATGTGGGTTGCTCTGGATAGTCCGTGAATCTGAGTTTGATTTGGTCCAAGTGTATCCGGTGAATGAGTCCATTTGAAAGTTTGACCCAAAACACCCTGCTCCCCTCTTTGGCCACATTAGTGCCGGGAAGCCACTTGGGACCTTGTCCATAGTTCAACACAAATACAGGATCATTGATTTCAATTCCGCATGACACATTTGTGCTATCATGATATGTACTTTGTTGAAGCCGCCTGCTCTCTACCTGTTCATGTAGATCAGGGTGAACTAACGAGAGTCTTGTCTTAAGTGCCCTTTTCACGAGCAGTTCAGCGGGTGGAATCCCAGTGAGCGAGTGGGGTCTCCTGCGGTAGCTAAGCAGGACTCGGGATAGGCAGGTCTGCAGTGAGCCTTCAGTTACCCTCTTCAAGCCCTGCTTGATAGTTTGCACTGCTCTCTCTGCCTGACCATTGGATACTGGTTTAAATGGGCAGATGTAACATGTTTGATTCCGTTACAGGTCATAAACTCTTTGAACCTGGCACTGGTGAAACATGGCCCGTTGTCGCTCACAAGGACATCAGGCAGGCCGTGCGTGGCAAACATGGCCCGCAGGCTTTCAGTGGTGGCTGCGGACGTGCTTGCCGACATTATCTCGCATTTAATCCATTTGGAGTACGCATCTACAACCACAAGGAACATTTTACCCATAAACGGGCCTGCATGGTCGACATGGAACCTGGACTACGGTTTGGAGGGCCATGACCATAAACTTAGTGGCGCCTCCCTGGGCGCATTGCTTAACTGCGAGCATGTGTTACATCTGTGCACGCAGGAAAGTCTGCATCGATACCGGGCCATCACACGTGGGATCTGGCTATCGCTTTCATCATTACGATGCCTGGGTGGGTACTGTGGAGGTCAGTGATGAAGGTGTCTCTGCCCTTCTTGGGGACCACTACCCGATTTCCCCACAGAAGGCAGTCGGCCTGTATAGACATTTCAACTTTGCGCCGCTGGTACCGCTTTATCTCTTCCTGCATTTCCACTGGGACACTGGACCAGCTCCCGTGAAGCACACTATTTTTTACTAGGGACAGTAAGGGATCCTGGCTTGTCCAGGTTCTAATCTGTCGGGCTGTGACGGGTGATTGCTCACTCTCGAATGCTTCCATAATCATGACTAAATCTGCAGGCTGTGCCATTTCCACCCTCGTGGTGGGCAATGGCAGCCTACTGAGATCATCGGCAGTTTTCTGTGCCTGGCCTGTGGTGGATGACATGGCAATGTATGTGGACAATGTGAGCGCGCATCTCTGGATGCGGGCCGATGCATTCGTATTTATCCCCTTACTTGCGGAAAAATGGGATATTAGTGGCTTATGGTCAATTTCCAATTCAAATTTGAGCCCAAACCGATATTGATGCATTTTCTTTACCCTATAAACACACGCTAACGATTCTTTTTCAATCATGCTGTAGGCTCAGTCAGCCTTAGACAGACTTCTGGATGCATAAGCAACTGGTTGCAATTTCCCAGATTCATTAGCTTGTTGCAATACACACCCGACACTGTACGACGACGCATCACATGCTCATACCAAACGCTTACATGGATCATACAACACGAGCAATTTGTTTGAGCATAACAATTTCTAGCTTTTACAAAGGCATTTTCTTGACTATTGCCCCATACCCATTTATCTCCTTTACACAGTAAGACATGCAGTGGTCCTAACAGTGTGCTGAGACCTGGTAAGAGGTTACCAAAGTAGTTCAAGAGTCCTAGAAACGACCGCAGCTCCGTCACGTTCTGTGGCCTCGGTGCATTCTCGATTGCCTCCATCATCGAATCGGTGGGTTTGATGCCGTCCGCCGCGATTCTTCTCCCCAGGAACTCCACTTCAGGCGCCAGGAAAACACACTTCGAGCATTTTAACCTGAGCCCCACGGGGTTGAGTCGACTAAAAACCTCCTCCAGGTTCTGCAGATGCTCAATTGTGTCCCGACCTGTAACCAAGATGTCGTCCTGGAAAACCACCGTGCGCGGGACCGATTTCAGTAAGCTTTCCATGTTTCTCTGGAATATCGTCGCGGCTGATCGAATTCCAAACGGGGAGCTGGTATAAATGAAGAGACCTTTGTGCGTGTTGATGCAGGTGAGGCCCTTCGATGAATCTTCCAGCTCCTGCGTCATGTAGGCCGAGGTCAAGTCCAGCTTCGTGAACGTCTTTCCTCCCGCCAGCGTAGCAAAAAGGTCGTCAATCTTTGGTAGTGGGTATTGATCCTGCAGGGAGAAACTATTGATAGTTTCTTTGTAATCACCACATATTCTGACGGTGCCGTCTCCCTTGAGGACTGAAGCAATCGGACTGGCCCAGTCGTTGAATTCGATCGGCGAAATTATGCCCTCTCGTTGCAGCCAGTCTAGCTCGATCTCTACCCTTTCTCTCATCATGTACGGTACTGCTCTCACCTTGTGATGGATGGGTCCGCCCCCGGAATTAGGTGGATCTGCATTTTTGCTCCTTGGAACTACCCGATGCCTGGTTCGAACAATGAAGGGAACTTGTTTAAGACCTGGGCACACGAAGTGTCGTCAGCGGACGAGAGCACTCGAACGTCGTCCCAGTTCCAGCGTATCTTTCCCAGCCAGCTCCTGCCGAGCAGCGTGGGACCATCGCCCGGTACCACACAGAGTGGTAGCTTGTGCACCACTCCATCATAGAAGACCTTTACAGTAGCACTGCCGATTATGGCAATCAGTTCCTTTGTGTAACTTCTCAGTTTCGTGCGAATGGGAGTCAAGACTGGCCTTGAGGCTTTGCTGCACCACAATTTTTCGGAAGTCTTTTTGCTCATAATGGATTGGCTCGCGCCCGTGTCCAACTCCATGGACACCAGGAGTCCATTTAACTCAACCTTCAGCATTATCGGGGGACACTTTGTGGTAACGTGTGTACCCCATATACCTTTGCCTCCTCGGTCTGAGGCTCTGGTTCATCGTGATCCGATGTGGATCAGTCCTCCTCTGCAACATGATGGTTTGCAGCTAACCTGTACATACGTTGGAGGTGTCCCATTGTTCCACAGCCCTTGAAAATGTACCTTTTGAAGCGGCATGAATGGAAATGATGATCACCCCCACAACGCCAACAAGGTGTTAATGGCCTTGCATTCATCACCCTTGATGGTGGACTCTGAGACATCTGCAGACGTGCAACTGCAGGCATGTGGGGCCTGCCCTGTACATTGCTATTTGAAAACAACATCACTTTGTTCACAGTACTTGTAGCAGCACTTGTGTGCTGAGAGATTTGCTTAGTATTTTCACTGGTGGAAATGAACGCCTGGGCTATCGCTATGGCTTTACTCAAGGTTGGGGTCTCTACAGTCAAAAGTTTGCGAAGTATCACTTCATGGCCAATGCCAAGTACGAAAAAGTCTCTGAGCATGTGCTCCAAATGTCCTTCAAATTCACAATGTCCTGCAAGGCGTTTCAGCTTGGTGACATAACTCGCCACTTCCTGGCCTTCAGACCTTTTGTAGGTGTAGAACCGGTACCCCTCCATCAGATCGCTTTCCTTCGGGTTCAGATGCTCCCGGACCAGTGTGCACAAATCATCGTACGGTTTTTCTGTGGGTTTCGCTGGAACAAGTAGATTTTTCATGAGGCCATACGTTGGTGCCCCGCAGACATTGAGGAGAATCGCCCTTCATCTGGCAGCGTTCGCTTCCCCTTCCAGATTGTTGGCCATGAAGTATTGGTCGAGTCGCTCCACGAAGATTTCCCAATCATCTCCCGCTGAGATTTTCTCCAGGATGCCCACTGTTCTCTGTATTGTTGGGTTCATCATCTGTATCTCGTCGCCAGTTGTTATGTATGAATAAAGAGTCTGACTGGATACTGTGAGCTCAAAGTAGAGTGTGACCTTAGTCTTTTATTGCAGATCTCCAGAGTGCCTCTCCAGCCTGTGAGACCTCCTTAAGTACCTGTGCTCCCAAGATATTGTGGGTTCCCTTAGGACTCCAGGGGATGAGCCCTCTGGTGGCCATACAAGATATATAGAGGTTTACAGATATAACAACCCCCACCGACACCTGGGAGTTCCTGGCCAAAGACTGCCCTACGTGGAGGAATTGCAAGCGGGGAGGCATGGAGAGCTTCGAGTCTCATCGCCGAGAGCGTGCAGAAAACAAGTGCAGGCAGCGGAAAGAACGCGTGGCAAACCTGTCCCACCCTCCCTTACCCTCAACGACTGTCTGTCCCATCTGTGGCAGAGAATGTGGTTCTCATATTGGACTGTTCAGCCACCGAAGGACTCATTCTAAGAATGGAAGCAAGCCTTCCTTGATTCTGAGGGACTGCCTATGATGATGATGATGATGAGGGAGTGCTGCACTGTCGGAGGTCCCGTCATTCAGATGAGACATTAAATTGAAGCCCCGTCTGCTTTCTCAAGTGGACGTAAAAGATCCCATGGCACTATTTCGAAGAAGAGCAGGGGAGTTATCCCCGGTGTCCTGGCCAATATTTATCCTGCAATCAACATAACAAAAACTGATTATCTGGTCATTATCACATTGCTGTTTGTGGGGCCTTGCTGTGCACAAATTGGCTGCTGCGTTTCCTACATTGCGACAGTGACCACACTTCAAGATGTACTTCATTGGCTGTAGAGCGCATTGGGATGCCCAGTGGTCGTGAAAGGCGCTATATAAATATAAGTCTTTCTTTCTTTGGGTTTAATGGTATGCACGAGTGTCCCAGCCCTCAACTCATCAATCACATACAACGGATGGAAACCTCAAAGTAAATTTGCTCAGTCGACAGCTGGAAAGGCCTGGTGCAAAATGGATCTTCCTGACCACTGGCCTCGGTGAATCTGGCTGTGCATGACCAGCCCGTCGAGAGCTGCCAGTCCCTGCGCAACCCCACACCCAGCAAGTCAGTGTTACATTTCTGTGTCATCTTGTTTCAATGCATTGAGTGGGGAGGACCAGAGGGTATCAGTAACAAGAAACACTTGAACACTGTCAATGTTGGCGAGGGTTGATTTGCAGCAATGTTTTTGCGGCTCAGACAGCTTGCTGCTGTGGGTGTGTGGGATTTTGCTTTTATTTTGCTTGCATTCCAATTAGGTTTGCTGCTGGTGTGTGGTATTTTGAAAAAGAAATTTGATCGCATGTTATAATTATACAACCTAGTGAGGTATTATTTACAGTACACACTAAAAGTAGCAGTTTAGAATGTCAAGTCTGGAAAGTGCTCAGTTGTCTGTGAAAAGGAGGTAACAAAGCAATAGAACATGCTGGAGAAGCACGGCAGGTACTGGCCTTGTTTTACATTGGATTGTGGCAGAATGGCAGCTCTGAGCTATCTCTCCACATTTGCACTGCTGAAACCTTATTCCCGCAGGATCCTGCTGTCGGAGCTAATTGAAACAGTGTGAATGTGGAAAGCCGATGTATGGACACCACTTCAACAAACGGAACTAAACAAGCTCCAATGTTAAAGTGCCCCCTGAGAGTTCGGACAAATTGTTCACATTTTTCTCAATGGTGAGAAAGAAAGAAAGACTTGCATTTATATAGTGCCTTTCACAATCACTGGACGTCCCAAATCGCTTTACAGCCAATGAAGTACTTTTGGAGTGTAGTCACTGCTGTCATGTGGGAAACGCGGCAGCCAATTTGGGCACAGCACCCTCCCACAAACAGTAATGAGATAATGACCAGATAATCTGTTTTTGTTATGTTGAATGAGGGATAAATATTGGCCAAGACACCAGGGATAACTCCCCTGTTCTTCTTCGAAATAGTGCCATGGGATCTTCAACATCCACCTGAGAAAGCAGACAGGGCCTCGGTTTAACATCTCATCTGAAAGACAGCACCTCCGACAGTGCAGTGCTCCCTGGAGTGTCAGCCTAGATTTATGTGCTCAAGTCCCTGGAGTGGGACTTGAACCCACACCTTTCTGACTCAGGGGTGAGTGTGCTACCCACTGAGCCACAGCTGACACTCTAGGAACTGAAGATAGGAACCATGTAGGAGCAGAGAGATTTAGGGGTCCATGTACAGAGATCACTAGAAACTGATGGACTGGTAGAAAACATAATTTAAAAAGCGAATGGAATGTTAGTCTTTATCTCAAGGGGGCTGGAATACAAAGGATGTGGAAGTTATGCTCCAGTTGTATAAAGCTCTGGTTAGATTGTATCAGGAGCACTGCGTTCAGTTCTGGACACCACATCACAGGAAGGATACACTGGCATTGAAGGAAGTGCTGTGCAGATTCGCCAAAATGATACTGGAGGTAAAAGGGTTAAGTTATGAGGAAAGGTTGCATAGACTTGGCTTGTACTCCCTCGAGTATAGAAGACTGGGGGTGATATATTTGAGGTGTTTAAGATGATTAAAGGGTTTGATCGGGTAGCGAGAGAGAAACTATTACCTCTGGCAGAGGAGACCAGTACAAACAGGCATAACCTTAAAATTATAGCTCAGCCATTCAGGAGTAATGTCAGAAGCACTTCCTCACACAAAGGGTAGTGGAAATCCAGAACTCTCTCCCCCAAAGAGCTGTTGAGCCTAGGTCTATTGAACATTTCAGAACTGAGATTGATCGACCTCAGGGAGATGGAGAGACAGAAGGGTTGAGGGAGGGAATTCCAGAGGCTGAAGTCACGGCTGCCATAGGCAAGGGTATTAAGGGATGATGAAATCGAGATGGGTAAATGGAGTTAAAATCCAGATTAGCCTTGATATAATTAAATCGTGAAATGCCCTACTTCTGTTCCTATGTTCCTCCTCACAATGTTCAACTGTATTTTCTGTTTTTGGTACCTAAATTTCCAGCATTTTCTTTTTGCTTCTACTGGGAGATTGAAGTGTTAATACCGAATAGCTTATTAGCTGCCATCATCTTCAGCCTCTGCCACAAACTCTGTACCCTTGGCACCGACGATACCCCCACTCCTCCACTCCATTTAAGTCTGGCCCCACACTTTGGAATTCCCTCCTTAAACTTTCCAATTTCTTCAGCCACAAAGCTACTGTGACGGGTCCCATTCTTATGTTGAAATCCCTTCATGGCCTCACACCTCCCCACTTCTGTAATTTCCATCAGCCCTATTAACTGTCCCAAAACTTTCTGATGCTCTGACTCTGGCCTACTCTGCATTCGCCCACCATTGGCAGCCGTGACTTCAGCCTCTGGAATTCCCTCCCGCAACCCTTCTGCCTCTCCATCTCCCTGTCTTCCTTTAAGACCCCCCTTAAAGCTCACCTCTTTGGTCACCCTTCTTAATATCTCCTTCTTTGGTTCGACCTTTCATTTTGTCTTTACGCTTCTGTGAAGTGCCTTGGGGTGCTTTTTCTACATTAAAGATGCTATGTAAATACAAGTTTTTGTTGTTAACTGCAACAAATTGCATAATTGGTGTTGGATGGGATGTCAAATGTCAACAAATTGTCTTGACACTGGTCTAAGAGAGGACCAACCTGTCGCTGCACTTTTCCCCTCTACTCCAACAAACCCATCATGTTTTCAGTGAGGGACCAACTTTGCTGTAACCTTCAATGGGTCTAAAGCCACCATCACCATTTTAAAGCAGCCAATCAGATAATCAGTTTTTAGTGATGTTGATTGAGGGATGAATATTGGCCAGGTCACCAAGGATAACTCCCCTGTTCTTCAAAATAGTGCCATGGAATCTTTTACATCCACTTGAGAGAACAGACAGGGCCTCGGTTTAACATCTCATCCAAAAGACAGCACCTCCGACAGTGCAGCACTCCCTCAGCACTGCACTGGAGTGTCAGCCTAGACTTATGTGCTCAAGTCCCAGAAGTGGACTTGAACCCACAATCTTTTGACCCAGAGGAGCATGTGCTACCCACTGCTCATCGTACAAGGGAGCAATGATGCCCTGTATGGACATTTCCCTGACATCAGAGAAGATACATTGATCGGTAACCTAAAATCACAAACGCAGCTTGGAAGTGTTATGTGTGCATGTTAATGTATGTACTGTAACACTAGACCACTGAATGTACCCTCACCCTGTATACACAATACCTGTACATCAGAGGCTGCTGGAGACCTAAGGGTCACCTGTTCACTGCAGGTAACCAAGTATAAAAGGGAGCTCACCTCTTGGTGTCCTCACTCTAGATGCTGCAATAAAGGACTAAGGTCAATGCAGTTCAAGTGCTATACCCTTACCTCGTGGAGTCGTTACTACAGAGTGCTTGCATCACTTTATGATCCCTCTAACATCATCCCTCTCACAACTGTAATTGTTTATTTAATTAATACTGCAACCCTCCTCCTTTTGTTACCCCTCTCTATCCCAACTGAAAACCCTATAATCAGAAATGTTGAGCTGCCATACCTGTCTTTCTTTCAGCCATGTCTCAGTAATAGCAGAGTGCTTGCATACACTTTAACTGTATGTGCACCTGCGGGGGATCAGCAAGCTTGGCTGCTTTAAAATGGTGATGGTGGCTTTAGACCCATTGAAGGTTACAGCAAAGTTGGTCCCTCACTGAAAACAGCTCTTGGTCCGTAGCCCTGTAGGTTACATCACTTCAGGTGCATATTCAACTACTTTTTAAATGTGGTGAGAGTTTCTGCCTCTACCACCCTTTCAGGCAGTGAGTTCCAGACCCCACTACCTCTGGGTGAAAACATTTCCCCTCAAATCCCCTCTAAATCTCCTACCAATTACTTTAAATCTATGCCCCCCTGGTTGTTGACCCCTCTGCTAGGAAACAAGTCCTTCCTATCCACCCTATCTATGCCCCTCATAATTTTTTACACCTCAATAAGGCTTCCCCTCAGCCTCCTCTGTTTTCTCCACTGCTGTGAACAGCGCTGAAGAAAAATCATAGGGTCATTAAAAAAAATTGTGTGTTTAAAAAAAAAAAATTCTCTCTTTATATCTGCCGCACTTGGAAACCATCTCTTCGCTTAGGAGCCTCCAAACCAAATTACAGGTAGTTTCCACGTGCCTGATGAGCAGTTGAACATTCAAGGAGCCATGCTAACTGATCAATCATTAACGGCACTACAGATATGCCTGGATCAGGCATCAGATTACCAAGTCTGCTGCAGATGATTCATTTCATTGCCTTGTCCCATCATCAGGCCTGTCCAAAACTCTGCCCATATTTTGTTACTTTTCCTCCTTTTTATTTTTTTCTCTGTTTCCCACGGCAGCTAATAATTATTCCGCCATTCACGCCCTATCTGGACTCATCTTTTGTTTCCTAACTTGTGCCATTTCTGTTATATATGTGGACTTGTATTTACTCTGTACAGCCACCAGAGGGCTCATCCCCTGGAGTCCCAAGGGATCCCATAATCCCTTGGGAGCACAGGTATTTAAGGAGGCTTCACAGGTTGGAGAGGCACTCTGGAGACCTGCAATAAAAGACTAAGATCACACTTTACTTTAAGCTCACAGTGTTCAGTCTGACTCTTTCTCCATACACAACAATTACCATCTCAATTTGGCCCACCATCCCTTTTGCCTCTCAAATCTCTCCTGCCTTCCACCCTATCACAGACCTTCCCTTTTGTTCTTTCCTCCCCTCCCCCTTTCAGTGCCCCTTGCACTTCCTTAAAAATTGTTTACATCGTGAACTTTTGCCAGTTCTGACGAAGAGTCACTGACCCGAAAGTTAGCTCTGTTTCTCTCCACAGATGCTGCCTGACCCGCTGAAATTTCCAGCATCTTCTGTTTTTATTTCTGTCCAATTATAGTCGGCTCGATCCCAAAGAGACCTCCATCTAGCAGCCAAGGAAGATAGCCACAGTCATTAGACATATGAGTATTGGAGCCTTCCCTCGACAGGCATCAGTACCAAAGAACTCCTGAATGGCATGGCGAGCTGAACAAGTCATCAACCCAACTGTTTGCCCCTCCCCCCAGAAGTTCTGGGAGAAAACAGCTCCCTAGGTGAGTCTCTGCGTTTTGCAATATGATTTCAATACAGCCGACAGCCAGGGTTACCACCCCTCCAGGATTGGCCCGGAGTCTTGAGGATTTGAAGATTAATCTCCACAATACCGCTGCGAGCAGCCCTGGCAAAAATCGTAGGGGCATTAAACGAAAATTGTATGCTTAAAAAAAAAAATTCTTTGAGCACTTCTGTTTAATAGTCATGAACATGTTGGAGATGGAAAAAAGGTTGTTTGATTGAAAGACAAGAATCATCCAATCAGGTAATGAAGAGTCTGTTCGCTTTCCAATTGGAGTGGGATGGAGATGTGCCGTGAGGATGGACATGTTGAGTGACCAATGGCAGAGTGGGGTCATGTGATGAAACCTCTGCGAATACTGAGATTGATAAGATTTCCATTAACCAAAGGTATCAAGGGATACAGGGGTATATGGACTTAGATAGCAGATCAGCCATGATCTGATTAAATGGTGGAGCAGGCTCGAGGGGCTCAATGGCCTACTTCCTGCTCCTATATTCCTCATACATTCAACCAGACTTGGCAATTCTACTGACAGCCAATGAAGTGTGACCTGGGAAAGCTGTGGGCTGGTGGCCATAATGAAGAAGGGTTGCAGCTCCTTGATGCAGTTCTCTCTAACGAGACATTGTATAACAGCCTTGAACCCTGATACCCAAAACCCTGGATGTACAGTAATATGAATTTCCTAAATGGAGATTAAATGAACATATTGGGAGCAGAGATGGGGAGGGCATGAAAACCGAGGCTGAAAATATCATTGCAGCCAATTTATAAGCTTTAATCATTCATTAATAGGCGGTCCCTCAAACGAGGATGACTTGCTTTCATGAGTTCGGAGATGTTTCGATGAAGGACCCGATGTTCCAGTCCTGAACTCCAATTGAGGGGTGGAAAATGCCTATGCGTGCTTGACAGAGCTAGGTCTTGGTCCAGTGGCAAGGGTTACCTAAGGTCTTGGTTAAGCTTTAATATGCTATTAATGGAAAACGGGGGGAGGGGGGGAGGAGGAGGGAGACTGGAGTGTGTTTCTCATTGTGAATTATTCAGATATTTAGCATTCAAATTGTGCACCGCTCTAAATTTGTAGTTATAGCCCCCAAAAGAATCTAGCAATAAGGTTGCAAACTCATTTGGCAACAGTGTTTATTCTTCAGATAGACATGCCCCAAATGTGTTACCTCCTGTAACATTACAACCAATGATTATCGTGGCCGATGACAGTAACACTTACGGCGGACTCTCGGGCGTCGTACCGTGCACCAACACAAAACCCTTGTCAAATCGCAGAAGGTCCCTCAAGCGCGAAATCGACTGATAACGAACCAGAAATAAAATTGCAGAGAAAACACACACACATTCAAACCCTGGATATGGCACTTTAGGACCATAGAGCACTTAAGCCTTGAAGTCTAGTAGCCCCTGGGTTATATTACGGCGCTTCTTGACATCTTGCTGACCGGCTCAATGTTGGGCTGGAATAGAGAGGAGTTGTGCTGTTGCACTAAAGAAATCCCTTCTTGTATCCCTCAATCCTGACGCCATTTCCTGGGCTGGATCCACGCATGCTCGTAGCTGGGGAAGGATTTGGTGAATTTCGGTGCAGGGAAGCTCCATGTGTGTGTGTGTTGAGCAGCCCTGCTCTCTCTGTGTACAGTTTCCTGTCGGTTTCCTGCAATTGACCACCGCCGCCTGCTCCCGCTACTTGGTATCTTTCGCCGGTTACCTTTTATCTCTCTTGTCTTGTCTCTCTCTCTCTCCTCCAACGCGATCAGGAGGAGGAGGAGAAGGAGGAGGAGATGTTGGGCTTCTTACGGCGGACTCTCGGGCGCCGCACCGTGCGCCGACACGCCGATAAGGAGAAGCAGAGAGAAGCGCAGCGATCGGGAACCCACATCCCAGCGGCCGGGGACTGCAGGTCCATCATCACCTGCAGGGTCTCCTTGCTGGACGGCAGCGATGTCAGCGTCGACTTGCCGGTAGGAGAAATGCTTTCTGTTTGTGCTTTCATTTATATTCAGTATAATTCCACTGCGATCTTATACCTCTTGGATATTTGAGTGATCTACCATTGAGGGTGGCAGGGTCTCTCAAAATTAATCCTGGGCTTGTTTTTTGTGCGGGGTGGCAGGAGGCGAGAGAAAGATTTATTTGAGCCTCTTTCCAGTGCTCCAGACATTGGTGTAAATTCAATTGACTCGTCTGAAAATTCCTATGTTTAAAGATTTCAAGTATTGCGAGCAATGTATGTGTGTGTGTGTGTTTTATTAACTTAGGCAAATAATTCGTGTCTTGGACACACTTGGCAGCATTTTTCCCCCAACCTGCTTATTCCGCCCCCCACACACACGATAAGCCAGAGGAAGCTTTCGATTGGCGCAAGTGATTTCGTGCAGACATTGCTGAACAGCTACACGTCTCTGCAATTTCTCCTCTTGCGCCCATGTAGTGAGATTCCTTGCCCCCAGGATCTAATTTTTTGCATTTGGGGGAAAAAAATCCCAGAGGCATAGAAATGCTGGGCTCTGAGCCCTGTCAAATGAATTGCCTATCTACATACTCATTAATACCATGGCAACTATGATAATAGAGGGGCAGGTCCTCCTGGTATTTTGGCCATCTGCGTTTCTGTTGCAGACTGCACTAGTCACTGGTGGACCAAGTGTTCATCAAAAAATAAAATAAAATCGTGTGAATACTGGAAATGTGAAATCGGAACAGAAAATGTTGGAGATACCCAAAAATATCTGTATCTGAAAGAAAAGATAGGCTTACATTTGGGGTTGAGACTGGTCAGTTCTAGTGGTGTTTGATCAAATGCATCATCATCCATCATAGGCAGTCCCTCGAAGCGAGGATGACTTGCTTCCACGCCAAAAAGGGATGAGTTCACAGGTGTTTCAATGAAGGACCTAATATTCCAGGTCCCGAACTATATCCTGAAGGGTGGAAGATGTCTGTGCGTAGATTTTTTTAACGTGGGATGGCCGTTGCACACCAGCCACCACACGGGCTTGACAGAGCTGGGTCTTGGTCCAGTGGCAAGGGTTACCCAAGACTAACTGGAGATCAGCTCTGCCGCACAGACCGAGTGCGCGCACATATCGCAGTGTGGGCTGGCCCGTGCGGCCCCTGGGCCCTCGCCTCTTTTGGGCCCCAGATTCATACCTCTCCTGGGCCCCGGTCACTTCCCTCTACGGACTCTTGCCCTTCCTGCTGTGCCTGGCTTCGCAGCCGTCGCCCTCCTGCAGCAGCACGCTGCTCCCTGCAGTGCACCCAAAGGCATCTCTATCTCTTAGAGTAAACTTTCTTTTTGCTGTTTATTTAAAAAAAATCGAGGCTGACACCCCAGTGCAGTGCTGAGGGAGGGCTGCACTGTTGGAGGTACCGTCTTTTGGATGAGACGTTAAACTGAGGCACCGTCTGCTCTCTCAGGTGGATGTAAAAGATCCCAACGCTCTATTTCAAAGAAGAGCAGGGGAGTTATCCCTAATGTCCTGGCCAATATTTATCCCATAACATAACAGAAAATATGTCGTGATTAATATTCATCTCCATCAACATAGCAGCAAAAAAGATTATCTGGTCATTATCACATTGCTGTTTGTGGGAGCTTGCTCGTGCACAAATTGGCTGGCAAGTTTCCTACATTCCAACAGTGACTACACTTCAAAAGTACTTCTGTACCACTGGCTGTAAAGCGCTTTGAGATGTCCGGTGGTCATGAAAGGGGCTATATAAATCCAAGTCTGTCTTTTTTCTTTTTTGTGTAGTAAAATCCCTGTGTTTTCGCTAAATCCTTACTCTGGGGTTTACATGGACGAAGCAATATGACTTGTTCCAAACAAGTCTAGGCACTCAGTTGAGTGTGCTACGATGCAGGTTTATTTTCTCACCACTTCAGATCTAAATGTGCTTGGTCACGGTACATAAACTCATATTTTAATACATTAACTGCTATAACCAGGCTGGCCAAAGGACCTTTGTACCAATCGCACCCTTGAGCCGCAAGGTTTCAGGTTTCAGCACATAATGTCAGCTGACATTTCAATGTCGCACAGAGGGAGAGCTACATTGTTGGAGGTGCTATCTTTTGGATGGGTGGTTAAATTTCAGCCCCATCTGCATGGTCAGGTGGTGGAAAATATCCCATATTATTTGAAAGAAAGACTTGCATTTATATACCGTTGTTTATGACCACCGGACATCTCGAAGCGCTTTACAGCCAATGTGTGCAAATTGGCTGCCGTGTTTCCTACATTACAACAGTGACTACACTCCACAAGTACTACATTGGCTGTAAAGTGCTTTGAGACGTCTGGTGATCATGGAAGGTGCTATATAAGTGCAAGTCTTTCTTTCATTTAAAAAAAAATGTACAGTCCAGAACGAGGCCATTTGGTCCACCATGTCTGTGCTGGCACCTGGCTGGATAATCCATAACTAATCTGTTCCCCTGCTCTCTCCCCCGTTGCCCTGTATATTCCTCTGCATCAAATGGTTATCTACTCTCTCATTAAAGTATGCAATGGTCTCTACTTCAGCTACTTTCTGTGGACGAGCATTCCATGCTCCAACATTGCTGCATAATTACATTTCTCATAACCGTGCTCTATTTTGACAACTTTAAATCGATGACTCCCTTATCGCTAGCTCTTCAACCAAAGGATTTAGTCTTTATTCATCCTATCAAAACCCTTTGTAATCTTCAATCCTCTCTCGGCCCTCTCTGCTCAGTTGGAAATAGTCGCAGTATCTCCAGTATTTCCTCCTAACTATAGTCCCGCATCCCTGATATCGTCCCGGCGAATCGATGTGCTCAATGCATTTAATGTCATTTCTGTAAACTACACATGTTAACTCACCTCTGAGTCAGAAGGTTGTGAGTTCAAGTCCCATTCCATGGACTTGAGCACATAAATCTAGGCTGACACTCTAGTGCGGTGCTGAGGGAGTGCTGCACTGTTGGAGGTGCCGTCTTTTGGATGAGAAGTTAAAACGAGGCCCCCTCTGCTCTTTCAGGTGGCTGTAAAAGATCTCATGGCACTATTTCAAAGAAGCGCAGGGGAATTATCCCTGGTGTCCTGGCCAATATTTATCCCTCAACCAACATCACTAAAATCAGATTATCTGGCCATTATCACATTGCTGTTTGTGGGAGCTTGTTGTGCACAAATTGGCTGTCGCGTTTTCCACATTACAACAGTGACTACACTTCAAAAGTACTTCATTGACTGTAAAGTGCTTTGAGACATCAGGTGGTTGTGAAAGTCTCCATATAAATACAACTCTTTCTTTTTTAAACCTTGGTCTAACCATGATCTGCTCATTCATTTTGCTGTGTGTGGGACCTTGCTCAGTGCAAATTGTGACTGCTTCAAAAGTAATTCATTGGGTTTAAGTGTTTTGGTATGTCTTGAGGACGTAATAAGGTACAATATAAATGCAAGCGCTTTCATTTTACCCGCATGTATCTGCCTGTTGCCATTCCAGTCGGATCTTCCGGCACACAGTCCCACCATCTCCGCTTTTTTTCCACTTTGCCATTCAGAGCAAAGACCTAAATATGTCAGCACATCTCAGTCATGGTCACATTAGTGATGAATCCAAGCCCCATGTTCCCATCTCTTGGTCATCTGTTGAATTCACTTTGGTTGGATTTAGCTCTGCTATTATTAATTGCTTAACTATTTGCCTCTTGAGATCCTAGATGCCTGCTTGATATATCCTGTACATGTGTAGCTATTTTGTGGTGCTCGCTCCCTGACCTCAATTCATAAATACACAGAGTTGCTTTCTAGACCTGTAGTTAATCATATCAATAAATTGACTAGCTGTCTCACTCACGACCGGTGCAATAAATTCACGATTAATTACGTTTGTTTCCTTTAACTTAAAGGCCATAAATATTCAACAATCGATTTGTTATATGTTGAGGCAATAAATTACTTTACATCATCATCATAGGCAGTCCCTCGGAATTGAGGAGGACTTTCTTCCACTCCCAAAGTGAGTTCTTTGATGGCTGAACAGTCCGATAAGAGAGCCACAGACCCTGTTACAGGTGGGACAGACATTCATCGAGGGAAGGGGTCGGTGAGGCTGGTTTGCCACGCGCTCCTTCCGCTGCCTGCACTTGGCCTCTTCATGCGCTTTGCGTTGAGACTCGAAGAGCTCGACGCCCTCCCGGATGTACTTTCTCCACCTCGGGCGGTCTGCGGCAAGGGTCTCCCAGGTGTCAGTGGTGATATCGCACTTTACCAGGGAGGCTTTGAGGGTGTCCTTATAACGTTTCCGCTGTCCTCCTTTGGCTCATTTACCATGAATGAGCTCCGCATAAAGCATTTGCTTCGGGAGTCTCGTATCTGGCATGCGAACTATGTGGCCTGCCCAGCGAAGCTGATCGAGTGTGGTCAGTGCTTCAATACTGGGGATGTTAGCCTGGTCGAGGACACTGATGTTGGTGCGCCTGCCCTCCCAGGGGATTTGCAGGATCTTGCGGAGACATCGTTGGTGATATATCTCCAGAGACTTGAGGTATCTTCTATACAATTGGGCTCAAGATTATCAAAGGATTGCCATTGCTAATTAATCAGATTACCGATTTAGTTTGTGTTTTTAAAAAAAAAAATTAAATTGTAATTTTATCATCATGGAGAAATTTGACATTCCACAAATACAAAAATTAGTTTTTCATGGCCAGAATGGTTGTTTGCCAGTCAGTATGCTATTAAAACCCCGGTTATAACAAGTCCAACAAGGCGTTACATTTAATAGGGTATTACAGCGATATTACCATGGAAACGCTCAGTTTTCATCAGTTCGACTGATTTCATAGATTGGTGGGAGTAGGGTGGGACGGTGGGTAGGGCGTGGGGTGGGGACGGTGGGGGGGGGGGTGGCTGGGGGGCGGGGGGGGAGGGGGGGGAGGGGGGGT
Organism: Pristiophorus japonicus; assembly: GCF_044704955.1. NCBI lineage: Eukaryota > Metazoa > Chordata > Chondrichthyes > Pristiophoridae > Pristiophorus > Pristiophorus japonicus. The sequence goes on from NC_091979.1 coordinate 38,238,414, forward strand.
TCCACGGTGCACTCAGTGTCAGAGAAGTGAATGATTGACCGCAGCTTCAGCATTTGTGTGTTTAGCTGCGCATGTGCTACATCCTGAAGTTGTGGTGAGTTTCAGAGGGGTAATGACAGCGAATGCTGATTGTTTGTTTGTTTGTTTGTTTGTTTGTTTGTTGTCATTAGCAACACAAAATCTGGGCCATCAAGTTGTCTCTCTTTGTCACTTGCCTCTCTCCCTGTACCTTTTCTGCTTCCGTGAGCTAATGCCCCAAATTTAGTACCACCTTGCACTGTCTAGTGTTCTGATCTGTCTGCAGTATTTTCAGACAAGTTTGCACTACTTGGGTGCCAGTCTTGGCTCGGTGTTAGCAGTGTCCGTTCTGTCAGAAGGTTGTGGGTTCAAGCCCCACTGCAGGACTTGGAAGAATCACAGAATGGTTACAGCACGGAAGAAGGCTGTCTAGCCCGTGCTGACTTTCTGCAAGAGCACCTCAGCTAGTCCCACTCCCCCACCTTTTCCCCTTAGCCCTGCAAATTCTTTTCCTTCAGGTGCTTATCCAACTCCCTTTTGAAAGCCGTGATTGAGTCTGCCTCCACCACCTAATCAACATGAGCACATAATTTAGGTTGACACATCAGTGCAGTACTGAGGGAGTGCTGTATTGTCGGAAGTGTTGGACGAGATGTTAAACTGAGGGCCATGTCTGTTCTTTCAGGTGGACACAAAAGCTTCTATTGGAAGAAGAGCAGGGGTGTTCACTCCAGTGTCCTGGTCAATATTTAACACTCAAGCAACATCACTAAAACTGATTAACTGGTTATTTGTCTCAGTTGTTTGCCATTTGTGGGACTTTGCTGTGTGTCAATTTGTTGCAGCACTTGAGATATCCTTTTTGTACTGCGGTGACCAGAACTGTACACAATATTCTAAGTGCACTTACGCAAATGCTTTATAAAGTTCCAAGATTACCTCATTATTTCAGCTCAATATTGACCCTTTAACACCTCCCAACATCTCATTTGTTTTATTCATTGCAATCGAACATTGTTGCGATAATGTCACAATTTATTGTCGAATCAATCAGGACCTCCAGGTCTCTTTCATTTTCATAGAGACATAGAAATTTACTGTGCAGAAGGAGGCCATTTTGGCCCATTGTGTCCGCGCCGGCCGACAAAGAGCCACACGACCCTTGGTCAGCAGCCCTGAACAATGGCGGCAGTTAAAGAGCATCCGGCCCAACCATTCCGCCCCCACAACTGCGACACCCCTTACACTGAAACATTCTACCCCAACCGGAGCCACGTGATCTCCTGGGAGAGGCAAAAACCAGATTAAAAACCCAGGCCAATTGGGGGGGAAAAAATCTGGGAAAATTCCTCTCCGACCCATCCAGGCGATCTAAACTAGTCTAGGGAATCATCTTGGTCGTATTCGATTCCATACAGTACTTATTGTAATTGCGCCAGCCAACAAGAGGTTATCCAGTCTAATCCCATTTACCAGTTCTAGGTCTGTAACCCTGCAGGTTATGGCACTTTAAGTGCCCATCCATGCAAATTATTTTCTTTCCATTTAAGTAATTATCCCCATGTGAAGCATTTTGCGTTTCCCTACATTGAATTTCATCTGCCACCTGTCTGCCCAATTCCCAAGTATATTCAAATCCTCCTGTAACTTATCCTGATAATCTTTGAAGTCTATCACCTTCGTTAGTTTTGCTCCCAGTCCGGAAATGCCTCTTTTAAAAAATTTCTCATCCTTGTTTTCAAATCCCTCCATGGCCTCCCACCTCCCTATCTCTGTAACCAAGCGGTTAAAAAAGCATATGGGATCCTGGGCTTTATAACTAGAAAGCAAAGAAGTTATGATGAACCTTTATGAAACAGTGGTTCGGCCTCAACTGGAGTACTTTGTCCAATTCTGGGCACCGCACTTTAGAAAGGATGTGAAGGCCTTGGAGAGGGTACAGAAAAGATTTATAAGAATGGTTCCGGGGATGAGGGACTTCAGTTAAGTGGATAGACTGCAGAAGCTGGGGTGGTTCTCCTTAGAGCAGAGAAGGTTGAGAGGAGATTTGTTAGAGGTGTCACAGTCATGAGGGGTCTGGACAGAGTAGATAAAGAGAAACTATTCCCATTGGTGGAAGGATCGAGAACCAGAGGACACAGATTTAAGATGATTGGCAGAAGAACCAAAGGCAACATAAGGAAAAACATTTTTACACAGCGAGTGATTAGGACCTGGAATGCACTACCTGAAAGGGTGGTGGAGGCAGACGCAATTGTGGCTTTCAAAAGGGAATTGAATGAAGGAAAAGAAAATTGCAGGGCTACGGTGAAAGGGCGGGGAATGGGACTAGCTGAAGTGCTCTTGCAGAGAGCCGACACGGGCTCGATGGGATGAACGGCCTCCTTCTGTGCTGTAACCATTCTATGATTCTATCCTCCGAGATCTCTGCCCACTTGAGCATTCCAGATTTTTATTATTCCACCATTGGCAGCAATGCCTTCAGCTGCCTCGGCCCTAAGCTCTGGAATTACCTCGCTAAACTTTTCTGCCTGTACACCTCCTTTTAAAACTTTCATTAAAACCTACCTCTTTGACCAAGATTTTTGTCTACCTGCCCTAATATCTCTGTGGCTCGGTGTCAAATTTTGTTTGATAACATTTCTGTGAAGCACCTTGGGATGTTTCACTGTGTTAAAGGTGCTATATAAAGAAAAGTTATTACTGTATCAGCAAATTTAGTCACTGTGCTTGTGACTCTTGGCTCCAGATTATTTATGAAGATATACGAAAGAGGTCCCAAATCTGACCGCAAAAGAACTCTTTGGTAACCTGATGACCGGTGACTGGTAACTTATTTGATCTGGTAAGAGAATTAGAGCACATCAGAGCGGGGTTGTGACACTATTCACATTACTACAAGCATCTTGCCACACTAGTCACCTTTCTGCCAGCACAGTGATGAACAGATTTGCAACCTAAGGCAAATGAATTTGAGAGGCTGGATAAGATGCATCCAAGGTGATTCTTCAGGAGATAAGGGAGCAAATTGCAGGAACTCTGGTACAAATCTTCCAGAAATCAATGAACATTGAAGAGGTGCTCGAGAACAGGAGGAAAGCTAATCCCTGTACCACCACTCTCTGGGTTCCCTCAGTCAACACATTACGCATCCATTGTAAAATATTTCCATTGATTCCCATTTTCTTTATTTTCATTTCCAGCCTTTTCAGAGGAACTGTATCAAAGGCCTTGCTGAAATCCAGAGTGAGGCTGCACCTGGAGTACTGCGTGCAGTTTTGGTCGCCTTGCTTAAGGAAGGATATACTAGCCTTGGAGGGGGTACAGAGATGATTCACTTGGCTGATTCCGGAGATGAGGGGGTTACCTTATGATGATAGATTGAGTAGACTGGGTCTTTACTCGTTGGAGTTCAGAAGGATGAGGGGTGATCTTATAGAAACATTTAAAATAATGAAAGGGATAGACAAGATAGAGGCAGAGAGGTTGTTTCCACTGGTCGGGGAGACTAGAACTAGGGGGCACAGCCTCAAAATACGGGGGAGCCAATTGAAAACCGAGTTGAGAAGGAATTTCTTCTCCCAGAGGGTTGTGAATCTGTGGAATTCTCTGCTCAAGGAAGCAGTTGAGGCTAGCTCATTGAATGTATTCAAATCACAGATAGACAGATTTTTAACCAATAAGGGAATTAAGGGTTATGGGGAGTGGGCGGGTAAGTGGAGCTGAGTCCACGGCCAGATCAGCCATGATCTTTTTGAATGGCGGAGCAGGCTCAAGGGGCTAGATGGCCTACTCCTGTTCCTAATTCTTATGTTTTTATGTTTTTATGTTCTTATATCACACCCACTGCCTTGCTTCTAACCGGCCCCTTTGTGACATCCTTAAAGAAAATCAATAACTTGGATTGGCAATTCATGAACCCACATTGGTGACCTTTTATGATATATTGGGCCCAAGTTTCAGATCCCCGGTAGAACGGCGCACCTCGGAGAGGCCCGCCTAATTTCTAGAACTCAAAAAGCGGCAAATACTTAGCTCGTGATTCTCCAATCTATAGGCCCGTTTGTAGCTCAGCACAGCGCAGCAGGAGCTGCTGGGGGCGGAGCAAACACGTTCTGACCAAGCACTGCCGGCAGGGGGCGGGGCTAGGGCCCAACGTCAGTTTGAGTGCCGGCAGCGTTGCGCATGCGTGCAAGCACGATGGCACACAAACATTGGCAATTGGCCATCTTTAAAGGGACATGCAGAAAAGTGATTTTTGGGTGTGTGGAGCTGTGCAAAGCCTTCTGACTGATTTTTTGTGCTTGAAGGAGTGCTGTTAGCAGTACTGTGGAAGAAATCAGCTGCTGGAATCAGTGAGTGCTGTTTGTTGCTGCTAAACTTCCAGAACAAGTGCATACAAAATAAGGACTGTGTGTTTTGATAAATCACTGAGTGTCAATTCAATACAGCAATGGAACAACGTCCACCAAGAACGAAGAATTTCTTGCATGAGGAAGTGGAGACATTAGTTAATGTCATTGAGCAGAGATGGCAGGAGCTGGATACCAGCAACAGAGGTCGCACAAAAGTGCCACCCAAAGAAATGAAGAAACGCTGGAACCTAGTTGCAGAAGATTACTGCACAGTAGTGAATACAGCAGATCTGAAAGTCAGTGTAAAAGGAAATGGCACGACCTTGGTCAAGTAGTTAGTGTAAGTAATATTTTCATTTTTCAATGGCATCTCAATTGTAAATGTGACCATCTGTATATGTCCCACCCTGCAGAAAGATGCACTTTGTAAAAAGTTATATTTTAATCTTTGCAGAAGAAATTGGCCCACAACAAAAGGGAAAGAACTCGAACAGCAGGAGGCCCGCCAAATCTGCATCCACTGACACCCTTGGAACAGAGGGTCGCTGCTTTGATGAGTCATACATGGAGTAAAGCAATCAGTTCTGAACAAGCTAGGCCCACATGCGAGGGAGAGGGTAAGTCCTGAAAATGCATCGTGGCCCTTCAAATCAACCTGCTGCCTGGCCTGCTATGTGTGGGACTACCATGCCACCCATCCTATACCCTTCTGTGCTGCTAACCATTTGACTGTTCTGTTATATTTTGCAGAAGATGATGCCAATCCTGAAGATACAGAAGAAGAACCAGATGCAGACGATCCAGACCAAGGGTGGCTGCAGGGGTTGACTGAAATGTCTTCAGGAGAGACTTTTGAACTTAATATGTATCAGCCCACATTAACGGACATCAGTCTTTCAAACACTTGCATAGGTTCAGGTCCGCCATTCTATGGTTTCACAGATTCCGATGTTGCGGGTCCCAGTGGTGGTGGTGGTGTAATGCAATATTTTACAGCCAGTGTCCCACCGGCCCAGCCTGCGCCTCCCACTGGAGTAGTGCTGCCTGCAACACCCAGGGCCCCACCGTCCCAGCCTGCGCCTCCCACTGGACTGGTGCCGCGAGGCAGACCCAGGCAGAGGAGAAGGAGATTGGAAACACGCTCTCCTGAGATGCAGCGTGCAACAGATGCGGCTCAGGTTGTGGCATTGGGTGTGGAGAGCAGTGAGCTTACCCGAACACCCGTGGGCCGCATCAGTGCAGTGGGTGAAGAGGTAATGGTACTGACGGGAGAAATAGCAGTAATGACACGGGAAATGAGGAAGGGAATGTCAGAGGGAGTGCAAGCGATGGCACAGGCCGTCAGGGAGGATCTTGGTGAGGTAGCTGCTGCAATAAGGGCACACAGCCCGGCCAATCAAATGACACCCCCATGAAGAAGTGAACATTCACCGAGATGTGGATGAGAGATGGTTGCAGCCTTTCTTTGCTGCTTTTGTTCTTGCTCTTGATGTAACTGTTGCAACTTTTTTCAAATTGAAATTGTTTTGTAACTTTTGTAACTTTACAACTTATAAGTGATCTTAGGGTTTTTAAGTGATCTTAAAGAGTCCTATTAAAGTAAAGTTTGATGCAACAAATATTTTATTGCACTAACGTGCAGTACATTGTGAACTTTTCAATAAAATACTTCTTACATTAAAACTGAATCATGTTCCATCAACACAACATAGGAATAACTCCAAAAAATAAACATTTCCATGCGGAATAGTTGTCGCAGAGCCCTCAGGCATCAGTAATCGAAGCGTTCGCGGATGAGCTGCTGGCGCAGTGCTCGAGCAATCGTTAAAAGGGCACGATGGACCGCCCTCCTCCGTCATCGTGCTCCGGCATCAGGCACTTGCATATCGTCATCATCCTCATCCTGCTCTTCCAAATTACTATCATCAGGCACTCTCACCTCACTGTGGCTCTTCTGGTTCCACTACCAGCTCCTGCTGCCTCATGAACTGACTGACAACCTCAGGCGAGTATTGCAAGTGGCCTCCGGAATGGTCCAGGCATCGGAAATGCTGTTTCAAGATGCCAATGGTCCTCTCAATGATGCTGCGAGTCGTAATGTGAAACGTAGAAACATAGAAAATGCTCCATGTTGTATTGACGTGTCACGCGTAGGGGCGTCATGAGCCAGGTGGCCAGGCCGTACCCTTTGTCTCCCAGTAGCCAGCTCTGCCCTTCTGGCTGCTGCTGAAACATGTCAGATATAACGCTGGCGCATAGGATGAACGCATCATGGGTGCTGCCAGGGTATCTCGCATCGACTGACATGATGCGCTGCTTGTTGTCACACACGAACTGCACATTGATGGAGTGGAAACATTTTCTATTCCTGTACTGCTCAGATTCCTCCACGGGTGCTGGCAAGGCGATGTGGGTACAATCAATGCAGCCCTGTACCTTTGGGAAGCCAGCAATCTTTGGGAACCCCACAGCCATGTCATGCATTGCTTGGCCGGTCATTGGGAACTTGATGAAGTCATTCCTCCGTGCATACAACGCAGCCGTGACCTGGTGAATGCAGGCATGTATTGCATGTTAAGATATGGCACACACATCTCCAGTTGTAGCTTGAAATGATCCCGAAACATAGAAGGAAAATGCAGTTGTAACCACCTTCAACAGACAAGGCAGTTGGCTTTCTGCTTCTCGGCTGTAAATCTGCTCTCAGCACATCACAGATCTCAACAACAACAACTCTGCGGAAACGCAGCCTTTTGACACAATCAACCTCGCTCATGTCCAGGTACGAACGCCTGGCTCGATATTGCCGACGTGGGTAAGGCCTCCTGCCCATCAGCCTACGGGCTATGATGTTCCTGGTGCGGTGAGCTCTAATCAATTCTCTCCTATTTAGCGAATTGATGGAGAACCATTGCATAATCCGCGATGTTTATAATGCAGCACCCATACTTGAAGTAAAAATTAAACTTTCAAAGATGCGTGCTGGCTCTCCGCCTCCCCCCCCCGCCGGTGTTTTTCAGGCCTCCCCTATCTCCTGGCCGAACGGCCGAAAGATCGCAGCTCAGTGCCTGCTGCCGCTGCTTCAATGGAGAGGTAGGAAAATGTAATTTTGAATTTTTTGATTTATTTTCATTTATTATTGATGGTGGCTCTTTATTGGTAAAAGTGAAGTGTTTAATGCTTTGTAAAATCCTCTAACTTCCCTTTCCCCCCGCCCCCAATCTCTCGCTACCTGCGCCTAATTTCTAAAATGTTGGCAAGGTTTTTCTGAGCGTATAAAATCGACACTTACTCCGTTTTAAGTTAGTTTGGAATAACTTTTCGCTGCCTAAACTTGCAAAACAGGCGTAAGTGGCTTGGAAAAAAATTGATGAAAAAAAAACTACTAAAACAAAACTATTCAAACTAACTAGAACAGGAGCAAACTAAATGCCGAGAATTGCAATTTCTAAGATGCTCCATACTAAACTAGTTGCTCCCAAAAAATAGGAGCAACTCGAGCTGAAACTTGGGCCCGATTTTTATTTCTATCCAGATGCTCCATGATCATATCTTTTTTTTTAATAAGGGTTTCTATAACTTTATCCACAATGGACGTCAGCTCTCTGGTCTGTAGTTTCCAGGGTCACTTTTGCTACATTTTTTAAAAATGGGAGTAACGACTACCTTCCTCCTTCTCGGACACCTCACCAATGTTCATTGGTGGACGCATGCAAATCTTTGAGGGTGGCAGGACAAGTTGAGAAGGCTGTTCAAAATGCATTGAGGACCTTTGGCTTTATAAACCGAGACGTAGAGTATAAAAGCAAGGACGTTATGATAAACCTTTTTAACAACAATTTGTATTTATATAGTGTCTTGGGACATTTTACTTTTTTGTCATAGAAACATAGAAAATAGGTGCAGGTGTAGGCCATTTGGCCCTTCTAGCCTGCACCACCATTCAATGAGTTCATGGCTGAACATGCAACTTCAGTACCCCATTCCTGCTTTCTCACCATACCCCTTGATCCCTCTAGTAGTAAGGACTACATCTAACTCCTTTTTGAATATATTTAGTGAATTGGCCTCAACAACTTCCTATGGTAGAGAATTCCACAGGTTCACCACTCTCTGGGTGAAGCAGTTTCTCCTCATCTCGGTCCTAAATGGCTTACCCCTTATCCTTAGACTGTGACCCCTGGTTCTGGACTTCCCCAACATTGGGAACATTCTTCCTGCATCTAACCTGTCTAAACCCATCAGAATTTTAAACGTTTCTATGAGGTCCCCTCTCATTCTTCTGAACTCCAGTGAATACAAGCCCAGTTGATCCAGTCTTTCTTGATGGGTCAGTCCCGCCAGTCCCGCCATCATAGCACATTGGTACCAGCATATTAAACATATCTAGTGGCAACGCTACAATAACAAAAAAAACCTGCCTAATAATTGTACAGGGATGAGAATGTATCCTTAAATCTCTCTTTGCTAATACCCAGAGCCCCATTTAAAATAATGGAAAGGCTTACTTTTGGTTTGCTCCACTTGTATTGAATCCCTTTGTTCTTATCACCCCAAGTTTACTGTTGCTCCACAATGATGCCCCAAGTTTCCACATGATTTGCTCCTGATTTTTAGGAGCAACTGGTGTAGAACGGAGTAACTTAGAAATCGGAATTCTCCACATTTAGTTTGCTCCAGTTCTAGTCAGGTAGAACAGTTTCACTTTGGAACAGAATTTTTTTTTCAAAAGGGGGCGTGTCTGGCCACTGACGCCTGATTTCAAAGTTTCCACAGTGAAAACGTACTCCAAACTAACTTAGAATGGAGTAAGTGAAGATTTTTGTACGCTTGAAAAAACCTTGTCTACACTTTAAAAATCAGGCGCAGGTTACAAATCAGGCGTAGGGAATGGTGGGGCGGGGGGTGTTTAAAGGGAAGTTTACAAACATTAAACACTTCAGTTTTACAAATAAAGAGCCATCATCAATAATAAATGATAAATACATCAATAAATCAACCAATAAATCAATCAAAAAAATTAATAAGAAATAATTGTTTTTTTAAAATCAATAAATAAAACATTTTCTACTTACCGACTGCAGCACCGGGAGCTTGGGAGGGTGGGGGGGAAGGAGAAGGGGGAGGGAGGCTGAACGGGCCGGGCTCGAGACTTCGGGCAGGGCCCGTCCCCAGCACCAGATTTCCAGGTAGGTAACGTTGGGTTGGGTTGGGTTGGGTCGGGGGGGTGGTGGGAGGGAGGTCGGTTCGGGTCGGGGGGAGGGGAGGGGAGGGGAGGGAGGTCAGGTCAGATCCAGTCCGGAGGCGGGGGAGGGGAGCGGCCGTCGGGTTGGGTCCGGTCCCGGGGGGAGCGGGTGTCGGGTCCGGTCCCGGGGGCGGGCGGGGGAAGCGGGAGTTGAGTCGGGCGCGGGGGGGGGGGGGGGGGGGAACCGGGAGTCGGGTCGGGCCCGGAGGGTGGGGGGGGGCAGGGGAAGCGAGGGTCGGGTCAGGTCTGGAGGCGGGGGCGGGGGAAGCGGGAGTCGGGTCGGGCCCGGAGGAGGGGGGGGGGGGGGGCAGGGGAAGCGAGGGTCGGGTCAGGTCTGGAGGCGGGGGCGGGGGAAGCGGGAGTCGGGTCGGGCCCGGAGGCGGCGGGGGTGGGGGGGGGGGGGGAAGCGGGAGTCGGGTCGGGCCCGGAGGCGCGGGGGGGGGAGGTGAAGCGGGAGTCGGGTCGGGCCTGGGGGGGGGGGCGGGGAAGCGGGAGTCGGGTCCGGTCCGGGGGGGGGGGGGGGCGGAGCGGGTGTCGGGTCGGGTCCGGTCTGGAGGCGGGGGGCGGGAAGCAGGAGTCGAGTCGGGTCGGGAGGAAGTAGGAGCTGGCCGTGGGAGGAGCATTATTCACGCAGCCCCAGTGAGGCCATTTGGCCAGGGCTAGGGACTGCGTGCTTCGGGCCCCTCCCACACAGTTTCGGACGCCTGGAGCTACTGCACTTGCGCACCCACTGTAGCGCGCATGTGCAGAGGTCCCGGCACTGTTTTCAGCGCAGGGACCTGGCTCCGCCCCCCCCCACAGCTCCTGCTGCGCCGCGCCGAGGGCCAGAGGACCTGCAGGGTGGTGGAGAATACCAAGGTTTTTTTTCGGCGTGAAAAACAGGCGCCCAGCTCTGAGGGGCGCCTTTTTCGCCGCGTGTGGAAACTTGGGGCCTAAATGTGGGACAGTCAAATTGAAGCAAAGGTTGTACAATTCCAAGTAAATGTGAATAAATCCCTTTGCAACACCATGGATAATTGATTGCTATAGTCGGATTATTGTATCCAGTTCTGCTGGACCTGTCTGCTTCTGCTGAAACCTAAAGGGATTAGTGCTTTTAATATTGCGTCCCATTTATATATTTAAAAAAGCACACATCCCTACCCCTGAGAGCTGAGGTGGCATTTCTTGCAGTAACCAGTGGGATCAATTTTTTGGAAGACTTGGTCATTAAGTTTGGGATTTTCTTGCTGTGAATTTCCAGTTTCACATTCATTTGTGATGATTACAAATCCTCCCACAGCAGAGAATATGCTCGAGCCTGCATGTCTGCACATGTGCAGTCCAACAATGATGTTGCATGCAATTATCTAAAAGCACGCCGCATTTTGAAAATAATTCTTTTGAAAGAAAGCCTTGCGCTTGTATAGCAAACATCTTGAGGAGCTTCAAATACAACGAATGTGATTGCTTTGCAGGCAGGCTCCGCACCATGTTTAACACAGCAAGATCCCACAAATGGGTGTTGATCAGGAGCGCAGGCTTTTCCCACAGAATGCCCAGTTCTGTTGCATCCGTTGGTTTCTTGTCAAGAGTTTTGTGTCTGCTGCGCCCAAGTGCGTACAGTTTTGGTCTCCTTATTTAAGGTGGGATGTACTTGCATTGGAGGCAGTTCAGAGAAGGTTCACGAGGTTGAATCCTGAGATGAAGGGGTTGTTTTATGAGGAAAGGTTGAGCAGGTTTGAGCCTATAATTAGAGATTTGAAGAATGAGAGGTGATCTTATTGAAACTAGAACTAGGGGGCATAGTTTCAGAATAAGGGGTCGCTCATTTAAAACGGAGATGAGGAGGAATTTTTATCTCTGCGAGGGTCGTAAATTTTTGGAATTCTCTACCCCAGAGAGCTGTGGAGGCTGGGTCATTGAATATATTTAAGGTGGAGATAGACAGATTTTTGAATAATACGGGTGTCAAAGATTATGGGGAATGGGCAGGGAAGTGGCATTGAGGCCAAGATCAGATCAGCCATGATCTTATTGAATGGTGGAGCAGGCTCGAGGGGCCAAATGGCCTACCCCTGCTCCAATTTTTTAAATGCTACCGTGCATAATTCTGCTGATATTGCACACTTCATTAGGAATGGAGAAAGCTGTCATTTCCATCGTGCAAAATTTTTCAAGTTCTAAAGCTTTAGTCCTGCTTTGTGTCCTGACTGCTGCAACACAATCCCTTGTGAAAGGGGCCAATGACCTGCAACATATTGAAGGAAAGGCATGATTTGACCTGGTTGGAGTAGTTTGCCCCACCCAGTGATGCTCCTGTCATGCCATTCTTTAACACGGCTGGCACAGCGATCTCACCATAGCCGGGAGAGGACTGTCTGGCCCGCTTACACCTGTACTGTGGCGCAGGCTTCCCTCCGGTTTGCCAGGGGCAAGAGCACGAGTGTATGTTCCTGAACATAGCTGCAGGTCTTTCCTGGGGCCTTATGAAGAGGTGTGTAATGAGAATGGTCATGTGGCATTTGCCTCTATGTTGTGCCAGAGGTTTTAGCGGGAGGGTTGGGGCTCCACAACAGTGATTTCCTGAAATTTGGTATCCCTGCGCTAGTGCTTTGGGAGACATAGCCGATCGATTTTTTTTGGAGAGTTGGGCGGAGCCATCTCTGACTCCTTGGCCACATTCCTTCCCAGAGGAACCTTGTAATGTGCATCCTGAGGTCCCAGAAGTGTTGTGTGGGGTGTAAATTGACAGCGTCTGGTGCTTTTGGGGGAAGTGGTGGGGCAGGTGGGGGGAGCGGTGGTGGGAGGGAGGGAGGGAGGGGCCCCGTGGTGGGAGGGAGGGGGCTGACACGGTTCCTGCTACTATCCAGGATCCAAATTCGAGTAGCAAGTAGTGACGTGTGGGCCCAGCCCTGGACCTATCGCACAAGCCTCACTTCATTAACTGCCTGAAGGCAGTACTTGTTCAGCTGCTTGGATTGAACTTAACATTTTAAAGATCTTTCCTTGGGGAGAATTTAACTTTTTAAACTTGGTTCTCCTTGTCCCGGTTCACAAGGGATTGTAGAGCGAGTATTTGCATCTCAAAATGATCCAACACATATTTGTGGCTATCGGATTATTGAAACTTTGTATGCGCGAGGATCATTTTCTGAAAATAATTCCTTGCTTAATCAATCCCCACTTGATTACTTTTAATTGGAATTGTCATGCGGTGTGTCACATGATTTTTGTAAAGCTGGGTGTGTGAAGATGGCAGCATTTGGTGCCTTCACAGGCTGTGTGCCTCTGTTGATTTAAAACAAGAGAATTTCAACAATGTGTGTACTGTGCAGATCAAACTGCTTTCCATCGGAATCAAAGGTTTAGTGTGGCCTTTTCTAGGAATTGGGCTTTCCTGGAAAGAAACAAGAAAAACCTCTTTTTAAGGAATAGCAAGTCCTGGAATGCAAAGGCCAGTGAACTTCTCTGGGTGCAGCCAAGTTTGTTTAAGTGGCACCTTGGTTCAGTTAGTAGCACTCCGGCCTCTGAGTTCAGAAGGTTTGGCTCCAAGCCACTTAAGTGCAGCATTACTGGAGGGGCCCTCCTTCGGATGAGATGTTAATCCGAGGCCCCAGCTACCTGTTGTAGTGGATGGAAACGATCCCATGGCATCATTCGAAGAAGGGAACTTTTTCTCTGTGTCCTCTCTCAATCAAAACCAAGTCATTCATCTCACTTACTGTTGGAAGGAACTTGCTGTGCACAATTTGACTGCCTCTTTTGCCTACACAAGACTGTCAAAAAGTAATGAATTGATTTTGAAACAATCTTGGATGTCCTGGGGATGTGATGAGTCACAATATAAATACAACTTCTCTTTCTTCTTTTGTCGATCAGTGTAGCCTCCGAGCAGCTCATTGAATTGAAAAGTCTGTGATTAGATTTTAAGGCTGTTTTTGTTTCAGGGCACAGCAACATGCTGCTCTATGCAGATGTGCTTTTCCTTAGATTCACATTGCCCTGTCTTAAGTCGCACTTTTACACCAGCAGTGGGTGTCGTGTTGGATTGTTAAATCATTAACGATCAGTGTGTCCTCAATGGCCGTTTGTTGTGCGGGTATCTGAGGAATTAAATTGTTTTGTCCTCCAAAAAGCCCTATTTTTAAACCACTGTTATTGTCTGCTAAATGAAAATGATGTGAGTTGATTTGTGTGTGTGCTTAAATTGATGCTTTGGGCTGCAAGATGTTTCAGCTATGGGTTGAGCGCACACAATACCCTGCAGATTCATCCAAACATTTGGCACCATGACATTTAACCGGGTTGCGTAATTTCCAAATCTGAAATATTTACGCTCTAACAATAAAAACTTGTATTTATATAGCACCTTTAATGCAGTGAAATGTCCCGAGGCGTTTCACAGGAGTATTATGAGATTTAAAAATTTGACACCGAGCCATATAAGGAGAAATTAGGACAGGTGATCAAAAGCTTGGTCAAAGAGAGAGGTTTTAAGGAGCGTCTTGAAGGAGAAAAGAGAGGTAGGGAGGCTGAGAGGTTTAGGCAGGGAGTTCCAGAGTTTAGGGCTTAGGCAACAGAAGGCGCGGCCACCAATGGTTGAGTGACTTATAATCGGAGATGCTCGAGGGTAGAATTAGAGGAGCACAGACATCAGACAACAACCCTGAGGACTGATTAAGAACATAAGAAATAGGAGGAGGAGTAGGCCATTTGGCCCCTCGAGCCTGCTCTGCCATTCAATAAGATCATGGCTGATCTGATCATGGGCTCAGCTCCACTTCCCTGCCCGTTCCCCATAACCCTTTATTCCCTTATCGCTCAAAAATCTGCCTGTCTCCGTCTTAAATTATATTCAATGATCCAGCCTCCACAGCTCTCTGGGGCAGAGAATTCCACAGATTTACAATCCTCTGAGAGAAGAAATTCCTCCTCATCTCAGTTTTAAATGGGTGTCCTCTTATTCTAAAACTATGCCTCCTAGACCTATCTCAGGAATCAACCTAGTGAACCTTCTCTAAACTGCCTCCAATGCAAGCATATCCCTCCTTAAATAAGGAGACCAAAACTGTACACAGTACTCCAGGTTTGGTCTCACCAATACCTTGTACAGGTGTAGCAGGACTTCCCTGCTTTTATACTCCATCCCCCTTGCAATAAAGGCCAACATTCCTTTTGCCTGCCTGATTACTTGCTGTACCTGCATACTAACTTTTTGTGTTTCATGCACAAGGACCCCCAGGTCCCTCTGTACTGTAGCATTTTGTAATTTTTCTCCATTTAAATAATAATTTGCTTTTTTATTTTTCCTGCCAAAGTGGAGAACCTCACACTTTCCCACATTATACTCCATCTGCCAAATTTTTGCCCACTCAATTAGCCTGTCTATATCCCTTTGCAGAATTTTTGTGTCCTCACAACTTGCTTTCCCACCCATCTTTGTATCATCAGCAAACTTGGCTACATTACATCGGTCCCTTTATCCAAGTCATTAATATAGATTGTAAATAGTTGAGGCCCCATCACCGATCCCTGTGGCACCCCACTAGTTACTGTTTGCCAACCGGAAAATGACCCATTTATCCCAACTCTCGGTTTCTGTTAGTTAGCCAATCCTCTATCCATGCTAATATATTACCCCCAACCCTGTGAACTTTCATCTTGTGCAGTAACCTTTTATGTAGCACCTTGTCAAATGCCTTCTGGAAATCCAGATGCACCACATCCACTGGTTCCCCTTTATCCACCCTGCTCATTACATCCTCAAAGAACTCCAGCAAATTTGTCAAACATGATTTCCCTTTCATAAAACCATGCTGACTCTGCTTGCCTAAATTATGCTTTTCCAAATGTCCTGCTACTGCTTCCTTAATAATGGACTCCAGCATTTTCCCAATGACAGATGTTAGCTGACTGGTCTATAGTTTCCTGCTTTCTGTCTGCCTCCTTTTTTAAATAGGGGCATTACATTTGCAGTTTTCTAATCCAGGGAATTTTGGTAGATTACAACCAATGCATCCACTATCTCTGCAGCCACTTCTTTCAAGACTTCTTCAGTAAATGTAATATTAGATTATTCTGCATAGTGATGAAAGTGAAATGAGCTTGGCTTGTCTGATGAATTATATTTGCGTCCAACCGAATCGCCACAGTAGGAATTTTCAGACCATTTTGTTAAAATGAAAAGGACGAATCACACAAGAGCTCATCTGCTGCTGAAGCCCTCGTCTATGCCTTTGTTACCCGCGGACTTGACCACCCAATGCACTCCCGGCCGGCCTCCCATCTTCCACCCTCCTATAAGCTTAAGGTCATCCAAAACTTTGCAGCCTGCATCCTAAAGCCATGTCCCGTTCACCTATCCACCCCTGTGCTCGCTGACCTACTTTGGCTCCCATTTAAGCAACGCCTCAACTTTAAAATTATCATCCTTGTTGTCAAATCTCTCCACGGCCTTGCCCCATCCATTCTCTGTAACCTTCTCCAGCCCTCCAAAATACCTGCACTCTTCCAATTCTGGCCTCTCGTGCATCCCCGATTTGAATCGCACCACCATTGGCAGCTGTGCCTCCAGCCGTGTCCCAAGCTCTGGAATTGCCGCCTTAAACCTCTCTACCTCTCTTCCCTTCTTTAAGGCTCTCATTATAAGCTATCTCTTCGATCAAACTTTTGGTCATCTGTGCTAATATCTTATGTGACTCTGTCAAATTTTCTTTTTGCGAATGCTCTCGTGAAGCGCCTAGAGATGTTTTGTTAAAGGCACTGAATAAATATTTTGTTTGACGATGTCTCAGCAAATTTACAGCAACCTTGGAAGGTCTGTGTGTATGTGGTTGTGTGTTACACTTTTATCATATGGGGCTGGAATTTAGTGGCAAACCGCCGCCACTGGGTTACCACTGAAAAAAACCGCTATGATTTTTAATTAAGATCGGCAGAAAATTAATCAACACATTTTTAAAAATCCGCCTGGTGGGAAAAATCGGTGTTCAACGTGGATTTTCGGCGGATAATGCAATCCTGGTCAAATTCAGTCATCTGTTAGAAAAACTTAGACTGAGGCTCCGAGTTGGGCCTAGGAGTGGGGCGGGAGACGGTGGCGACGGGGGGGGAGCACACACAATGTTTTTCAAAAAAAAAATCGGTAACATTCACAGGGCCCTTCTGCACTGAATCGCTGCAAAAGAATTTGAAAAAAACCTTTAACTTACCTTTTATTTGCAGGGTTTCATACCTACCGCCGATCGAACTGCTGCCCCGGCTGGTTTCTCATGGGGGTTATTTCCCCCCCTTCACCCATGGGTCACCGCTACCAGCAAACTTGGGCGCAGGCGGTTTTTTAGTGTTGCACGGTGGCAGTCCGCTCCCCTACGGTATTTTGAAACCGCCGGTGGTACACTTTCATCAAACCTGCAGGGGGGTGGTGTTTCACTGAAAAATATGAATAGCACCAAAAAGGCCGGTGGAAATGATGACCAAATTCCAGCCCGTGGTGCTTAGTGAAAATAAATCTCTCTAAATATAAGCTAGGCTTTTCTATGATCGTTTTACTGTGACTTCATTCTCATGGAATGTAAACTATCCATAAGGGTGTCACCAACAGGAAAAAAAAAATTATACTTGTGTGGTCTTTTTTTAAGAAGCATATCTCATAAAGGAACTTGATCATAAAATGTACGTTCAACGAAACAAAAGGAAACTTGTAAATAATATTATTGCCTGAGTCGATAAGGCACTCCCATTTCTTGTGGTGCCCATGGATGTTCTCGCTCGTACACCGATCGCTTGCTCTCTTGTGTTTGAAGCATCTTTATTCACTTAGAAATGACAGCGTGGAAACCGGTCATTTGGCCCAACCAGCTTCTGTAGGTGTTTATCCTCAGCACGAGCCTGGAGTGTTTCCTTATACACGGCTGCCGATCAAGTCACAAGTTCGAACCTGCACTTGGTATGATTTCCCCAGTAATCTGCTGAGCACAAAGCTTTTGCTGTACCACAGTGCCTTGCCACATGATGCTGTGTAGGTCAAAACATCACCAGCCACTTTGCATCAGTGCCCCCACCTCCGGATCACACCACATGCATCAACTTGATCCGACCTCTGCCGAGAAACCGATACTCAACCGAATTAGTTGTCATGTCAGTGGACACCCCACTTATTTGGCAGAAAAATTCAAAGAGCAAGTTATTATTTAAATGGAGAAAGATTGCAAAGTGCTGCAGTACCCTGGGACCTGGGGGTACTTGTGCATGAAACACAAAAGGATAGTATGCAGGTACAGCAAGTGATCAGGAAGGCCAGTGGAATCTTGGCCTTTATTGCAAAGGGGATGGAGTATAAAAGCAGGGATGTCTTGCTACAGCTATGTAAGGTATTGATGAGGCCACACCTGGAATACTGCATGCAGTTTTGGTTTCCATATTTACAAAAGGATATACTTGCTTTGGAGGCAGTTCAGAGAAGGTTCACTCGGTTGATTCCAGAAATGAGGGGGTTGACTTATGAGGAAAGGTTGAGTAGGTTGGGCCTCATTGGAATTCGGAAGAATGAGATGTGATCTTATTGAAATGTATATTATGAGGGGGCTTGACAAGGTGGATGCAGAGAGGATGTTTCCACTGATGGGGGAGACTAGAACTAGAGGGCATGATCTTAGAATAAGGGGCCACCCATTTAAAATTGAGATGAGGAGAAATTTCTTCTCTGAGGGTTGCAAATCTGTGCAATTCGCTGCCTCAGAGAGTTGTGGAAGCTGGAACATTGAATAAATTTAAGACAGAAATAGACAGTTTCTTAATCGATAAGGGGATAAGGGTTATGGGGAACGGGCGGGGAAGTGGAGCTGAGTCCATGATCAGATCAGCCATGATCATATTAAATGGCAGAGCAGGCTCGAGGGGCCGTATGGCCTACTCCTGTTCCTATTTCTTATGTTGTTATGTTTAGTCACTCATTACAAGGTGTTTCTCCTGCTATTTAAAAAAAAAAGCCTAGAATCTAAACCCACTGCACTGATACAGAGCCAGCAGCAACAGTCGACTTCTGTAAGTGAGTGAACATCCGAAAGTTCGGGGAAGACAATAATTCAATCTCTGCGCAAAGCTGTTTTTATAACCCCAGTGAGCATTTCTCCCCTCTTTTTGACTTACTTGGCTTTTACTGTCGTTTGCCTCCCTCCCCCAGTGTAGCTGGTAAGAAACGAGATTCCAAAGTTACTCACCTACACATAACAATCTTCTTAACGTTGCTCCATGCCATGAATCCAAAACATTGTATCATTGTTTTCCAGCCTGAACAAGTCTTTGCAACCTACTGCCATCATGTTTATTGATTTTGTTGCATTTGTTCCTTGATTCTATTCAGTACTCTGTACTTCTATTCTGCACAATAATGGAGAGGGTCCCCTGTCACTGGATAATGGAAATTGGTGAACAATCTGGAGTTCCCAACCCTCTGGCATTGCACACAGTATAATAGTGTTACACTGGGGAAGAGAATGATGACTAGAGCGATAGAAATAACACAAAGTGCTCAATTTTCCCTGGTGATTTGCGCCGTTTTTTTGGCACGCGCCGCTTTTTTTGGCCTAAATTTCTAAAATCCAAGTTTCCCCAATCTTTGTACGCCAGCGTAACTCAGATAGTTACGTTTTTTTTAGGTTAGTTTTTTTTTGCGTCATGGTGGGTGTAACCTGATGTCTGCGCCAGTTTTTCACAATTATGGAAGTTTGGCCAATTTAAATTTATCCTAGGATGGCAAAAGTGACCACTCCCGAAAAACCACCTGGATACTTAAAAAAACCCAGCACACATTAAAAAGTTGACACAGAAAGACGCCATTGTTTATATGTAAAGTTTTGGAGGGAGTCAAGAACACATAAATATCCATAAGCAAGCTTAAATTTTTAAAACTTAAAATGCAGGAAATGGAAATTTAATGGAATTCATTAAGTTTTGATTTAAAAAAAAAACTGATGCTTCCAAACGAACATCTCCAAACCGGGCTCAAGGGTCGGAGCGTGGGCTGACAGAATCGGTTCCTCGCCCGGACGTGGGCTCGGCTTCAAAAGAAGCCCGGGGTGAGGTTGGGGGTCTGTGGAAGGCGAACGAAAGGCAAGAGAAACCTACACTATGAATCAAATGAAGCCCGGGGGCAGGGGGGGGGGGGTTCCCGATCATTGCTTCTGCTCAGACCTGGGTGTGGTCCATACTAGGGCATCGTACTTGGGGAGAGAGAAGAAAGAACCTTGTCCTGCCCGCCGTTTTGAGCTTCTTGCAAAGGTACAATTTAATCATGGGGGCAATACTGACAATACCATATCTGTGCAAGCCTTCTGCATGGTGGTGCTGCGGAGGAGACAATTGATTCAACGTCATCGCATGTGGAAGCTCAGATCCCTTAGGGTGATGGACAGGAGGCCTTACCCACGTCGGGTATATCGAGACAGGCATTCATATCTGCACCTGAGTGATGCAGACTGCGTCAGAAGGCTGTGTTTCTGCAAAGAAGTTGTAATTGAGATCTGTGAGTTAGTAAAAGTTGACCTGCAACTTAGAAGCATCAGGAGAACTGCTTTGTCATTGGAAGTGAAGGTTACAACTGCACTTTCATTCTATGCATCTGGATAGTTCCAGGCTACAACCGGGGATGTGTGCACTATTTCTCAACATGCAACATATATCTGCATTCAGCAGGTGACTGCTGCACTATATGTCTGGAGGAATGACTACGTAAAGTTTCTGATGACTGGCCAGGCAATGCGTGAAAGGGCTTTGGGCTTCTGCAGAATTGCTGGCTTCCCAAAGGTATAGGGCTGCATTACCTTGCGAGCACCTTTGGAGGATTCCGAGATGTACAGGAACAGAAAAGGCTTCCACTCCATTAACGTACAGCTCATGTGTGACGACATGCATCGCATCATGTCAGTCGATGCACCCATGATGCATTTGTCCTATGCGAGAGCGTTATATCTGTCATGTTTCAGCAGCAGCCAGAAGGGCAGAGCTGGCTACTGGGAGACAAAGGGCACGGCCTCGCCACCTGGCTCATGACGCCCCTCCGCGTAACCCGGACGGAAGCTGACCGGTAATACATGTCGCTCAATGCGATGCGCAGCATAATGGAGAGGACCATTATAGCGTTTCCGATGCCTGGACCATTCTGAAGGCTACTTGCAATACTCCCCTGAGATTGTCAGTCAGTTCACTGTTGCATGCTGCATGCTGCATAACTTAGCCATCATGAGGCAGCAGCATAATTTAAAATATATTTTATTCAAAATTTTTACACTTGTTTATACTAACCTTTGAACTTTAATAAAAATATTCTTGTATCAAACTTTAATCGTTTCAGTTACGATCACTTACAAACTTCTAAACTTGTAAATTTCCATTACTTACAAAAAACGTTTATTTTGAGAACAGTTACAACAATAACAATAATATTATTATTGACAACGAAGAAAGGCTGCTCCCATCTCCTCCACCTTATTCTAAGACCGCCCGCTGCGCTTGGTCTAGGTGACTCCACCCCTGCCCGCAGGCAGTGGCGCAGCGTTTCTCGGGTTGGTACCAAGCTTATTATTAACAGGCACCAGTTCAAACTGTCACAGGAGCATCCAGTCGTGCCCCGGTAACTGCCCCCAAGGGAAGTGGAGTGTGGGTAATTGCACTCTGCATCCATTGAGGGGTGGTAAGGCCAATTCTGCGACGGGAGCAGGATTTCCACGCTGGGGGCTAAAATTCCCTGCCCCAGAAGGTTACCGCCCCCAAGATGGGAGCCTGTGCGGGGATGCAGAGGGAAGTTGAGGGGAGACGGGGGCGGGGGATGGAGGGGAGAGTGGTGGAGGTGGGGGGCGGAGAAACCCAGGGTGGGGGACAGGAGGGGCCACATTGCAGCGAGGGTCTGGGGGGGCGAAGTGTGTTGGAGGGGCGGGCCTGGGGGCTCTGTGCCTCGGTGCAGGGAGTGTTCAGAGTGGGGTGGATGGGTTGACTGCGCAGATGGCGGTTGGTGGATGTGGTGTGGTTGGCGTCGCGGGGGCGTGGCTCCGGGGTGGCCGGGGCTGGGGGCTCGACATCCGGGGGTGTTCGGCCTTTGGGAAGGATTCTGACGGCTCGGGGCGGGGGGAGTGTTCCCGGTGTTGGGTGGGTCCGGAGCCGGGGGGGTGGCACGCTCTTGGGATGGGGGGTGGGCTGTTTGGGGCTGGGATTGGAAGAGACTTCTTCACTCGGGGAGTTGTTGGCCTGTGGGGTTCCCTGCCGCGGAGAGTTGTTGATGCCAGTTCATTGGATGTGTTCGGGACGGAGTTGGATGTGGTCCTTGCAGCTGGGGGGGGGTCGGAGGGTGTGGAGGGGGCATGGGGGGGAGGTGCCGGGGTGAATGATCAGCCGTGATCTTGTTGAATGGCGGTGCAGGCTCGAAGGGCCGAATGGCCTACTCCTGCACCTATTTTCTATGTTTCTATTATTTCGAACATCTCAGGTAATGTGCTCTTCTTGATGGTGGGTGGGGACGGGGGCAGGCGGTAATGTGGAGGGCCCGGCTTGGGCCTCATCAGAGGCTTGTCTGGGGATTGGAGTGTGAATGGCAGTTGATTCTGTTAATCAGCGTGGGGTCTGGGCGTGTTCCCTTATTGCAGCAGCTAACTCCAACATTCCCCCTCTCATGTGCCTTGACAGTATCTCAGCTGCCTGTGACATGCCCTCCCTCGTGTTGCGCAACAGTGTTTGAACTACCTGAAACATTCCCTCCCTCATGTTCACTGACAGCGCATCAGCTACCTGTGACATTCCCTCCCTCATGTGCACCGACATTGTATCAGCTGACTGAGACATTCCCTCCATGTTCCCGGACAGTGTTCCCATTTCTTGTGAGAGTGTTGTTACTTCTCCCGACAGTCCTGATACCTTAGTGCCCATCCCACTGATGGTGTCCAGGAGTGATCGTGTAAGGTCAATGCTCTCCACACTCATTGCCATCATCTGAACCACATCTGTTACACCCTGCTGTCGAGCTCTCCTTCCCCTCCTCACCCTAGGTGTGGCTCGCTGCATTCCAGTGGGATTCGCAGTCTCGGACGGTGGGAAACCATGGAATGTCCCACCAGCACTCAGGGAAGGGGCTGGCACCTCAATGGGCGGCACCTGCACCTCATCCAGAGTGAGTACAACAGTGGGGGCTTCATCCATCACCTCCCCCTCCCCCTCCCCCTCCCCCTC
Organism: Pristiophorus japonicus; assembly: GCF_044704955.1. Taxonomy (NCBI): domain Eukaryota; kingdom Metazoa; phylum Chordata; class Chondrichthyes; family Pristiophoridae; genus Pristiophorus; species Pristiophorus japonicus. Next base: position 38,261,232 of record NC_091979.1, read on the forward strand.
ACCCCCATGCTCTTGATTTGGAAGGTGTGATTGGAAGATATTCTCTTCAGGCTCGTCCGTGTTTGAATCATCTTCTACATCGGCTTCAGCCTCATCAGGGTTGGCCTCAAGTTCTGCAAAATATAACAAAACAGACAAATGGCTAGCAGCAGAGGAGGGGGCAGGGTGGGTGGTATGCGTAGGCTCACACAGCGCAGGCAGCAGGCTGATTTGAAGGACCACGATGAATGGTAGCACATTGCATCAACCCAAGCGTAGCTGATGGAGACATCCCCATGAACCGAAGCATGGCTAGCCCGCGCAGTACTTAACATTTAGCAAAGACAAATTGTGGAATTTGCAGGACTTGCCCTCTCCCTCGAGTGTGGGCCCAGCTTGTGCAGTGGTGGTTGCTTTTCTCCAGGCAGGACCCATCAAAGCAGCGACCCCCTCTTCCAAGGATGTCGATGGGTGCAGATTTGCAGGGCCTCCTCCTGCTCGAGTTCTTTCTCGTTTATTGTGTGCCACCTTCCTCTGCAAAGATGAAAGTATAACTTTTTAGAAAGGACGTCTCTCTGCTGTGTGGGACATATACAGATGGTCACATTTACAATTGCAATTCCATTGAATAAATGAAAATATTACTTACGCTAACTACTTGACCAAGCTCCTGACACATTTTGCACTGGCCTCCAGACCTCGGGGTGGTCACCATTGCACCATAATCTTCAAGTTGGTTCCAGCGTTTCTTCATTTAGAAACAAAGAAATATAGAAACATAGAAACATAGAAAATAGGTGCAGGAGTAGGCCATTTGGACCTTCTAGCCTGCACCGCCATTCAATGAGTTCATGGCTGAACATGCAAATTCAGTACCCCCTTCCCACTTTCTCGCCATACCCCTTGATCCCCCTAGTAGTAAGGACTTCATCTAACTCCCTTTTGAATATATTTAGTGAATTGGCCTCAACTACTTTCTGTGGTAGAGAATTCACAGGTTCACCACTCTCTGAGTGAAGAAGTTTCTCCTCATCTTGGTCCTAAATGGCTTACCCCTTATCCTGTGACTGTGACCCCTGGTTCTGGACTTCCCCAACATTGGGAACATTCTTCCTGCATCCAACCTGTCTAAACCCGTCAGAATTTTAAACGTTTCTATGAGGTCCCCTCTCATTCTTCTGAACTCCAGTGAATCCAAGCCCAGTTGATCCAGTCTTTCTTGATACGTTAGTCCCACCATCCCGGGAATCAGTCTGGTGAACCTTCGCTGCACTCCCTCAATAGCAAGAATGTCCTTCCTCAAGTTAGCAGACCAAAACTGTACACAATACTCCAGGTGTGGCCTCACCAAGGCCCTGTACAACTGTAGCAACACCTCCCTGCCCCTGTACTCAAATCCCCTCGCTATGAAGGCCAACATGCCATTTGCTTTCTTAACCGCCTGCTGTACCTGCATGCCAACCTTCAATGACTGATGTACCATGACACCCAGGTCTTGTTGCACCTCTCCTTTTCCTAATCTGTCACCATTCAGATAATAGTCTGTCTCTCTGTTTTTACCACCAAAGTGGATAACCTCACATTTATCCACATTATACTTCATCTGCCATGCATTTGCCCACTCACCTAACCTATCCAAGTCACTCTGCAGCCTCATAGCATCCTCCTCACAGCTCACACTGCCACCCAACTTAGTGTCATCCGCAAATTTGGAGTCACTACATTTAATCCCCTCGTCTAAATCATTAATGTACAGTGTAAACAGCTGGGGCCCCAGCACAGAACCTTGCGGTACCCCACTAGTCACTGCCTGCCATTCTGAAAAGTACCCATTTACTCCTACTCTTTGCTTCCTGTCTGACAACCAGTTCTCAATCTATGTCAGCACACTACCCCCAATCCCATGTGCTTTAACTTTGCACATTAATCTCTTGTGTGGGACCTTGTCGAAAGCCTTCTGAAAGTCCAAATATACCACATCAACTGGTTCTCCCTTGTCCACTCTACTGGAAACATCCTCAAAAAATTCCAGAAGATTTGTCAAGCATGATTTCCCTTTCACAAATCCATGCTGACTTGGACCTATCATGTCACCTCTTTCCAAATGCGCTGCTATGACATCCTTAATAATTGATTCCATCATTTTACCCACTACGGAGGTCAGGCTGACTGGTCTATAATTCCCTGTTTTCTCTCTCCCTCCTTTTTTAAAAAGTGGGGTTACATTGGCTACCCTCCACTCGATAGGAACTGATCCAGAGTCAATGGAATGTTGGAAAATGACTGTCAATGCATCCGCTATTTCCAAGGCCACCTCCTTAAGTACTCTGGGATGCAGTCCATCAGGCCCTGGGGATTTATCGGCCTTCAATTCCATCAATTTCCCCAACACAATTTCCCGACTAATAAGGATTTCCCTCAGTTCCTCCATCTTACTAGACCCTCTGACCCCTTTTATATCCGGAAGGTTGTTTGTGTCCTCCTTAGTGAATACCGAACCAAAGTACTTGTTCAATTGGTCTGCCATTTCTTTGTTCCCAGTTATGACTTCCCCTGATTCTGACTGCAGGGGACCTACGTTTGTCTTTACTAACCTTTTTCTCTTTACATATCTATAGAAACTTTTGCAATCCGTCTTAATGTTCCCTGCAAGCTTCTTCTCGTACTCCATTTTCCCTGCCCTAATCAAACCCTTTGTCTTCCTCTTTGGGTGGAACTTTTATGTGAACTCTGCTGGTGTCCAGCTCCTGCCATCTGTCCTCAGTCACAGTAACTAGTGCCTCCACTTCATCCTGTAAGAAATTCTTGGTCCTTGCACCACGTTGCATCTTGTACTGCAACTCCGATTTTCCCGAAAGAAATGAAAGTTCTCACACACAACTGGCTCTTTAAAAATAGCCCATTGCAGACCGGGAGCTGTACTGAGCATGCACGCCCATTGGAATCCTGTCAAAAACGTTTTGTTATTCCCTGCACATGTGCAGAAGGGGCGGCATCGTTTTTTCGGCGGAGACATTAGGCTTCACCCCCCGAGGCTACAAGAGAGGCTGCGCGGTGCCAATTTTCAAAAAATAGTACGGGGAAACTTGCTACTTTTTTTTTTGGAGTAGTCGGGGCCAAGAAAAACGGGCGTAACTCTGGCAATACGCAAAAAAATGGCATTGGGGAAAATTGAGCCCAATGTATGCAGGTTTATTCACTGGGAAAACCTAAGTAGCTAAAGAAACATTTTGACGTTCAAGCATCTCTGGAGAATGGTCACCAAAATTTTGTCAGATGATCGGGAATGTGGATATCGAGCTTGGCTAGTGGAGGGTCTATTGTACTTAAAATGAAAAAACAAAATTGCCTCATTGTGTAGACCTCACCTATGTACTGGTTTGACTTGCTTAGCGAAATGTTTTTAACATTGCAATGTTTCAGTTTCCAATTCATTTTCTCTGCAGTGAATTGTTTTGTGTTTCACTGCAGTGTGTTCTCGATTCCGGTTGAATGGGATCCTTTGAAGATCTGAAGGATATAGTTTTGGGGGAGGGATTTTCAGTTACAACATAATAAGAACATAAGAATTAGGAGCAAGTATAGGCCATTCGGCCCCTCGAGCCTGCTCTGCCATTCAGTGAGATCGTGGCTGATCTTCTACCTCAACTCCACTTTCTTGCACTATCCCCATATCCCTTGATTTCCTTAATATCTCAAAATCTATTAATTGCTGTCCTGAATCTACTCAAAGACTGAGCCTCCACAGCCCTCTGGGGTAGAGAATTCCAGACAGTCACCACCCTCTGAGTGAAGAAGTTTCTCCTCATCTCAGTCCTAAATGGCCGACCCCTTATTCTGAGACTTTGACCCCTGGTTCTAGACTCCCCAGCCAGAGGAAACATCTTCCCTCATCTACTCTGTCAAGCCTTGTAAGAATTTTGTATGTTTCAATGAGATCACCTCTCATTCTTCTAAACTCTAGAGAATATAGGCCTAGTCTACTCCATCTCTCCTCATAGGACAATCCCCCCATCCCAGGAATCAGTCTGGTGAACTTTTGTTGCACTCCCTCTATAGCAAGTATATCTTTCCTTAGGTAAGGAGACCAAAACTGTACACAATATTCTAGGTGCGGTCTCACCAGGACCCTATATAATTTCAGTAAGACGGCTTTTCTCTTGTACTCAAATCCTTCTGTAATAAAGGCCAACTTACCATTTGCTTTCTTAATTGCTTGCTGAACCTGCATGTTGACTTTCAATGATTCATGTACAAGTACACCCTCGTCCCTCTGAAAACCAACTTTTCCCAATCTCTCGCCATTTAAAAAATACACTTTTTCTATTTTTCCTACTAAAGTGGATAACTTCACATTCCTCTACATTATATTCCATTTGCCATGTTCTTGCCTATTCATGTAGCCTGTCTACATCCCCTAGAAGTCTCTTTGCATCCTCCTCACAACTTACATTCCCACCTAGCTTTGTATCATCAGCAAACTTGGATATATTACATTTGGTCCCCTCATCCAAATCATTGATATAGATTGTGAATAGCTGGGCTCCAAGCACCGATCCTTGTGGCACCCCACTAGTTACAGCCTGCCAACCCGAAAATGACCCGTTTATTCCTACTCTCGGTTTTCTGTCCATTAACCAATCCTCAATCCATGCTAGTATATTACCCCCACTTCAATGAGCCCTCATTTTGTTCAATAACCTTCTGTGTGGCACCTTATCGAATGCCTTCTGAACATCCAAATACATCACATCCACTGATCGCCTCCTTATCTATTCTGCTAGTTACAACCTCAAAAAACTCTTCACGGATTTGTCAAACATGATTTCCCTTTCATAAATCCATGTTTACTGTGCTGAATCCTATTATTATTTGCTAAGTGTCCTGTTACCACATTCTTAATAATAGATTCAAGCATTTTCCCTATTACTGATGTCAGGCTAACTTGTCTGTAGTTCCCCGTTTTCTCTCTCCCTCCTTTCTTGAATAACGGGGTTACATTAGCTACCTTTCAATCTGCGGGAACCGTTCTAGAATCTATGGAAATTTCGGAGGTGACAACTAATGCATCTGCAATCTCTATATCCACCTCTTTCAAAACCCTTGGATGTAGGCCATCAGGTCCAGGGAATTTATTGACTTTCAATTGCATTAATTTCTCCAGTACCATTTTGTTACTACTAATAATTTCTTTCAGTTTCTCATTCTCACTGCACTATTTCTGGGAGGTTTTTCGTGTCTTCCATGAAGACAGATACAACGTGTTTATTTAATTTCTCTGACATTTCCTTATTCCCCATTATAATTCCTCCTGTCTCAGCCAATAGGGGACCCACATTTACCTTCGCTAATATTTTTCTTTTTACATACCTATAGAAGCTTTTACAGTCTGTTTTTATATATCTCGCAATGTTTGCTCTCATATTCTATTTTCCCTTTCTTTATCAATTTCTTGGCCCTCCTTTGCTGAATTCTAAAACCCTCCCAATCCTCAGGCTTACTGCTCCTTTTAGCAACATTATAAGCCTCTTCCTTTGATCTAATACTATCTTTAACTTCACTTGTTGGCCAGGGTTGGATCATTTTTCAGTTCTCAGGAACCTGACCTCAAATAGTACTGTAGTGAGTTGACAACCTGAATGCCTGGGAACACCTGCCCTGTAACATGTTGTACACTTTGTGTGACAGTTTTTTGGATTTGATGTCAATTTTTATATATTTAATCAATTTGGTTTCTGACTGGAAACATCCCTTCAGAAAAATAAAGCGTGTGAGAGGACATTTGTCTATCAAAGCAAATCACTCCAGTTTGGCATGGAGTTGTATTTTGAATAACAATTAATGCTTTTAATGGGCACTAAGATTGATGGACTATTCAAAATTTTTCTCACTCTTTGAAGAAATTGTGCCTCAGCACTGTTTTACATAAGAACATAAGAAATAGGAGCAGGAGTAGGCCATTTGGCCCCTAGAGCCTGCATCACCATTCAATAAGATCATGGTTGATCTGATCTTGGCCTCAACTCCACTTCCCCTCCCGCTCCCCATAACTCTTGACTCCCTTATGATTCAAAAATCTGTCTAGCTCCATCTTAAATATATTCAATGACCGAGCTTCCACAGCTCTCTGGGGTCGAGAATTCCAAAGATTCACGATCCTCTGAAAGAAGGAATTCCTCCTCATTTCTGTTTTATATGGGCAACCCCTTATTCTGAAACTATATCCCCTAGTTATAGATTCCCCCACGAGGGGAAACATCCTCTCTGCATCTACCCTGTCAAGCCCCCTCAGAATCTTATACGTTTCAATAAGATCACCTCTCATTCTTCTAAACTCCAATGAGTATAGGCCCAACCAATTTTTAAATTTACTTCTTACTCATTTTTATTTGTGTCCTCTGGTCCTACTTTCAAGTTAGGATATGGTCACTGCACACACTACAACCCCTTGTGCCTACTTTATTCAGTGTCACCTCGTGTCAGTAGCCCAGGTATAACCTGGGCAACCCTGGTCAAATGGCACTTCACCAAAATATGTCTCTCGCAATGTTTCCTTTAAGCTGCATGGCAGCACAATGCTCCAAGGGTCCTGCGCAGCCGGTGAGCGGGCCTTTAACTTGAAAAAAAAATGCACATGCGTGGACTTTTGCCTGTTAAGGGGGCTGCGCGGCCCAAATAAAATTACAGGGAACGTTGGTCTCTTGCCTCTTGAAATCCAGTGTTGGTTAAGGACGGGATTATTGTACTATAATCTTGGTATATTTTTGTAGGAAGAATAAGGAAGCCACATACTCCTTCAAAAATAAGTGTCTAAATGGGGGTAGAAAAGCAGAGGGATCTGGGGTACATAAACACAAATAACCAGAAGTCGTGACATAGGTTAATAAGGCCAAAAAGCAAACACAGCACTAGGGTTCATTTCTAGAGGGATAGAATTGAAAAGCGGCAAAGTTATGTTAAACTTGTATAGAACCTTGGTTAGACCACACTGGAAGTGCAGTGAACAGTTCTGGTCTCCATATTATTATAAAAAGATATAGAGGCACTGGAAACGATGCAAAAAATATTTACTTTGAATGATAGGCAGAACCTCTCAGTTCTGGTATCAGGAAAGATTGAACTGGCTGGGACTCTTTTTGCCAGAAAAGAGAAGACTGAGGGGTGACCTGATAGAGGTCTTTTAATATTATGAAAGGGTTTCATAGGGTAGATGTATCAAAGATATTTCCACTTGTGGGAGAGACCAGAACTCGGCCATTAATATAAGATAGTCACTAATAAATCCAATAGGGAATTCGGGAGAAACTTATTTACCCAAAGAGTGGTTAGAATGTGGAAGTCATTACCGGAGTAGTTGAGATGAATAGCATAGATGCATTCAAGGTGAAGTTAGATAAGCATATGAGGGAGAAAGGAATAGAAGGATATGTTGATGGGGTTAGATGAAGAAGGGTGGGAGGAGTTTCATGTGGGGCATAAACACCGGCATAGACCTATTGGGCCAAATGGCTTGTTTTTCTGCTGTACATAACATACTTTAACTTTTCGAACAGATTCTGTGATGCTCCATTGCTAACATGGAGCCACGGGAGTACAGGTTGGCTATTTGGCCATGGAGTTCATCATGGTGCACGTGACGCTCTGGTCATTCATTTTAATCACTGGAAAATGGGGAGCGCTGGGAATTGAACATGTTAACTACCACAATCCACACTCCCATCCAACAAGGCTCCATGCTGAAAAGTCTCTCAAAAATGACACTATAGTGTGCAACATTTGACATTGAAAAATTAGCTTGAAACTTGGGACCTCTGCGATGTTTTCTTTCTCCTGAGGAAACTTGGCATATATTTCCCTCTTGTCTGGTGGGGAAAACGCAGCACGTGATGTCGTATGACGGCCAGACCCAAGATCTGAGATTCAATCTTTGGTCTATGCTGAATTTTTAAAAAAAGACTTGCATTTAAATAGCACCATCACTGGATGTCACAAAGGGCTTTACAGCCAATGAAGTACTGTTTTTTTGGAAGTGTAGTCACTGTTGTGATGTGGGAAATGCAGCAATTTGCACACAGCAAGCTCTCACAAACAGCAGTGGGATAATGACCACATAATCTGTTTTTGTTATGTTGATTGAAGGATAAATGTTGGCAGGGGACCGGGGATAACTCCCCTGCTCTTCTTTGAAATAGTGCCATGGGTTCTTTCACATCTGTGAGAGAAGTCAGGGTCTCGGTTTAATGTCTCATCTGAAAGACGGCACCTCTGACAGTGCAGCATTTCCTCAGCACTGCACTGGAGTGTCACCCTAGATTTTTGTACTCCAGTCTCTGGAGTGGGACTTGAACCCTCAACCTTCTGACTCTGAGGCGAGGGTCACGGTTGATCTCAACTGGGGGCAGAAGTTTGGATGTTGACCTCAGTCATTTTTGGGCTGTGGCGAGGACAAATCAGACCAGCTTCTTGTTGCTGATTGCTATCCTGTGACTTGTGCTGGAACGTGCATGTGTGAAGATAGGACTGGAGTGAATTGTGATGCCTTGTATAAATAACTGACCCTGCTTCTGTAGCCACTCGGTAAAAAAGTCATCAGTGCCCGTGGATCTCATCCCATCAACACCTTTAGTTGCGAAGGCTAGACAATTCGGAAAAATAATGGGCCAAAAATTGCGTTCAGAGGCTTCCCGTGGGCGGATGCCTTCGACCAAAAAAAAAAGTACCTGGTGGTCCTGCTCCAATGAGCACTTGTCTGAGGCTTAGCTGCGTAGCCCAGCGCAGAGGCCCACATTGTGATTGGTGCATCCCAGGGGCATAAGCGCCAATCAAAATCCACAGATTGCAAATGTCGGGTTCAGGCGCACGCACTTCGCGCGCCTAAACCTGAAACTTGCGGGGCGTCTTCGGGCGCGTGCGCACAGAGGCCGCAATTTCAGGGTCAAATACTATAATAGTTGGAAACTGCATTATACGAGAAAATCGGGGCAATTATGTTTTCTTCATTTCTGCATATATTGTAATTCAGTGGCTGCTGACACTATAGAGATAATGAGTAAATAAATCTGTTAAATACCTCGGCTCTGGTTTAATTGAGCCTCGATAAGCATTTGATTAGTATGTTGGCTGACAGGTGATGGTATGGAATGATCTGGGTACCTGCCAGCTCTGTGCTGGAGCGAGTTTTCCGATTAAAGTACTGCTGTTCCTTGAAGAGCAAATTGCTTCCTCTCCGTAGTGTGGCTGATCTCCCAGTCCTTAAACACTGCCTCCATGAGGTTCTTGCCGTGCGTTTGCAGTTGCATTCCATCTTGTCACGAGAGTTTTAGCGAAGTGTAATGGTGGCTGGATGAAATTGGCTCCGTCAATGTTGTTTAAACCACCTGGCCATTGCAGTTTTTCCTTCCAAACTTGTGTTCATCCGGAGACTGCCTTTTGCGCTGCATAGTGCTTAACTGGTTACAGGTCTGTCGCTGTTGGTGGTAGCAGCAATACGAAGGTGATAAATGAACTGTGCTGCTTAATCTTAATTGGTTGAAGTGCAACTTTGCCTCTAGTGTATTTGCATCAATAGGTGAGTTGCAACACCAATTCATTTTTTTTTCATGGATAAGTTCGAGTCACATTCTGGTGCTGTTTTCCTGCTCTGGGGCTAAGGTTCAAATCTGGTCTAAGTTGAGGTGTCAAGGGTTACAAGTGAATTGATTTTTGGCAGTCGGGATAGCATTCCCAGCGGGCAGTAATCCGCAGCCTGGCCCTGTTGCAATCAGCAATAATTCCGCACAGTATCAATGGGCTAGGATAATTACAATCATTATAAAATACTGGATAGTGCAGCGCACAGTAGTGTTTTGTTCAGTACAGCGTTAAAATGTTCCGAGATGAAAGAGGTGCTTCTGTTTGTGTTTGGTTGACCTTGTTAATCAGAAAACCTGTCCAGAACATTCAGTTCTACTTTACTAGCTCTGGCCTTGTCAAAGAAAATTGGAGCTCTTTTCTGTGAGACTGTAAGTAACAGTGACGTACTGTAGAAATCATTTGTGCTCTCTCTCAAATATTTAATTTGTAGCTTTCGAATGTAATTGTTACAGACAGCACAAGGAGTTTATTTTTTTTTAAAGAAAAATGTAGCCTTGGTCTGTGTTCCACCTTACTGAGAGTGGGAATCTGTAAACAGCAATTTGCATTTATATAATGCCTTTAACGTAGTAAAATGTCCCAAGGCGTAAATCAAACATAAACTGACACCAAGCCAAAATATTGGGACCAGTGACTAAAGCTCAGTCAAAGAGAGAGGTTTTAAAGAGCACCTTGAAGGAAGAGAGAGAGGTGGTGAGGCAGAGAGGTTCAGGGAGGGAATTCCAGAGCTCAGGGCTTAGGTGGCCGAGGAAAGAAAAAGTTGATTTATATTTAATGCTCTGTTACATCTCTCAAACATTTCACATTGTGGAATGAACTGCACAGGAGGCCGCCATTCGGGCCATTGCTCTTTGGTCAAGCTATCCAACTAGCCCCGCTCTCTCCCCATTGCCCTTCAAATGTTTTCCTTCAAGTATCTATCCAATTCCCTTTTCAAAGTTACTGTTGAATCTACTTCTGCCATCCCTTCAGGCAGTTCTTTCCAGATCATAACAATTCACTGGCTTGAAAAGAAAATATTACCTCTTCTCATTCTTCCTACCAAGATGTATCACTTCACACTTCTCTGCGACAAATTTCATCTACCATGTGTCTGCCCATTTTACCAGTCTATGTCCTCCTGACGTCTTGCTACTCTCCTCCTCATTGTTTGCTAAATTTCCGAGTTTCATGTCATCTGCAAGCTTTGAAATGATACCCTGCATACCCAAGTCCAGATCATTAATATTTAGCCAGGTTCTAATCCTGACTCCTGGGGAACACCACTGTATGCTTCCCTCGTCTGTAAAACAACCGTTCCCCACTACTCTCTGCTTTCTGTCCCATAGCATCTTTTGTATCCACACTGCCACTGTCCCTTTAATTTTAAAAGTCCCTAAATGGCTTTAATTTTATTTACCAGTCTGATATATGGTACTTTGTCAAAGCTTTTTGATAGTCTATATACACTATCCTCATCAACCCTCTCCGTTACTTCATCAAAGAATTCAATCAAGATTTCCTTTAGAAATCCGTACTAACTTACATTTAATAGCCATTACTTTTCTAAGTGCTAATTAATTTAAATTATTGTCGCTAAAAGTTTCCCCACTACTGATGTTGGGCTGACTGGCCTGTCGTTGCCAGGTTTATCACTCTCCCCTATTTTGAACAGGGGTATAAATTTTGCAATCCTCCAGTCCTCTGGCACTACCCCCATATCTAAGGCAGATTGGAAGATTGTGACCAGAGCCATTGCAATTTTCAGCCTTACTTCTCTCAGTAACTGAGGTTGCATCCCATCCAGACCAGGTGGCGTGTCTACTTTGAGGACCGCCAACCTTTTAAGTACCTCCTCTCTACCTATTTTTATCCTATCTAATATTGCTACAACCTCCTTCTTTACTGCTACATTGGCAGCATTCTCTTCGCAAGCAAAGACCGATGCAAAGAACTCATTTAGCACCTCACCCATACCCTCTGCCTCCACAAGAAGATCTGTTTGGTCCCAAATCGGCCCATCCTTCCTTTGACTATCTGTTTATTAATTATATGGTTATAAAAAACTTTTGGGCTCCCTTTTATGTGAGCTACTAATCTATTCTCATTCTCTCTCTTTGCCCCTCTTCCCTTTTTTAGATCTCCTCTGTACTTTCTATATTCATTTTGGTTCCCTACTGTATTTTATTAACCTTACATTTGTCATAAGCCGCCTTCATCTGTTTCATTTTAATCTCTATATCTTCAGTTATTCAGGGAGCTCGAGCTTTGGATCCATTTCCTTTCCCTCTCTTGGAAATATGTCTACTCTTTAATATCTCGTCTTTGAAGGCCTCCCAGACTGATTCCCTGGATTGCAGGACTGACCTATGAGGAGAGACTGGATCAACTGGGCCTTTATACATTGAACATAAGAACATAAGAAATAGGAACAGGAGTAGGCCATCTAGCCCCTTGAGGCTGCTCCGCCATTCAACAAGATCATGGCTGATCTGGCCGTGGACTCAGCTCCACTTACCCGCCCGCTCCCCATAACCCTTAATTCCATTATTGGTTAAAAATCTATCTATCTGTGATTTGAATACATTCAATGAGCTAGCCTCAACTGCTTCCTTGGGCAGAGAATTCCACAGATTCACAACCCTCTGGGAGAAGAAATTCCTTCTCAACTCGGTTTTAAATTGGCTCCCCTGTATTTTGAGGCTGTGCCCCCTAGTTCTAGTCTCCCCGACCAGTGGAAACGACCTCTCCGCCTCTACCTTGTCTATCCCTTTCATTATTTTAAATGTTTCTACAAGATCACCCCTCATCCTTCTGCACTCCAACGAGTAAAGACCCAGTCTACTCAATCTATCATCATAAGGTAACCCGCTCATCTCCGGAATCAGCCTAATGAATCGTCTCTGTATCCTCTCCAAAGCTAGTATATCCTTCTTTAAGTAAGGTGACCAAAACTGCACGCAGTACTCCAGGTGCAGCCTCACCAATACCCTGTACAGTTGCAGCAGGACCTCCCTGCTTTTGTACTCCATCTCTCTCGCAATGAAGGCCAACATTCCATTCGCCTTCCTGATAACCTGCTGCACCTGCAAACTAACTTTTTGGGATTCATGCACAAGGACCCCCAGGTCCCTCTGCACCACAGCACGTTGTAATTTTCCCCATTCAAATAATAATCCCTTTAACTGTTTGTTTTTCCAAGGTGGATGACCTCACATTTTCCGACATTGTATTCCATCTGCCAAACCTTAGCCCATTCGCTTAACCTATCTAAATCTATTTGCAGCCTCTCTGTGTCCTCTACACAACCCGCTTTCCCACTAACCTTTGTGTCATCTGCAAATTTTGTTACACTACACTCTGTCCCCTCTTCCAGGTCATCTGTGTATATTGTAAACAGTTGTGGTCCCAGCACCGATCCCTGTGGCACACCACTAACCACTGATTTCCAACCCGAAAAGGACCCATTTATCCCGACTCTGCTTTCTGTTAGCCAGCCAATTCTCGATCCATGCTATTACATTTCCTCTGACTCCGCGTACCTTTATCTTATGCAGTAACCTTTTGTGTGGCACCTTATCGAATGCCATTTGGAAATCTAAATACACCACATCCATCGGTACACCTCTATCCACCATGCTCGTTATATCCTCAAAGAATTCCAGTAAATTAGTTCAACATGATTTCCCCTTCATGAATCCATGTTGCGTCTGCTTGATTGCACTATTCTTATCTAGATGTCCCGCTATTTCTTCCTTAATGATAGCTTCAAGCATTTTCCCCACTGCAGATGTTAAACTAACCGGCTTATAGTTACCTGCCTTTTGTCTGCCCCCTTTTTTAAACAGAGGCATTACATTAGCTGCTTTCCAATCCGCTGATACCTCCCCAGAGTCCAGAGAATTTTGGTAGATTATAACGAATACATCTGCTATAACTTCCACCATCTCTTTTAATACCCTGGGATGCATTTCATCAGGACCAGGGGCCTTGTCTACCTTGAGTCCCATTAGCCTGTCCAGCACTACCTCCCTCGTGATAGTGATTATCTCAAGGTCCTCCCTTCCCACATTCCCGTGACCAGCAATTTTTGGCATGGTTTTTGTGTTCTCCACTGTGAAGACCGAAGCAAAATAATTATTTAAGGTCTCAACCATTTCCACATTTCCCATTATTAAATCCCCCTTCTCATCTTCTAAGGGATCAACATTTACTTTAGTCACTCTTTTCCGTTTTATATATCGGTAAAAGCTTATACTATCTGTTTTTATGTTTTGCGCAAGTTTACTTTCGTAATCTATCTTTCCTTTCTTTATTGCTTACTTAGTCATTCTTTGCTGTTGTTTAAAATTTTCCCAATCTTCTACTTTCCCACTAAGCTTGGCCACCTTATACGCATTGGTTTTTAATTTGATACTCTCCTTTATTTCCTTGGTTATCCATGGCTGGTTATCCCTTCTCTTACCGCCTTTCTTTTTCACTGGAATATATTTTTGTTGAGCACTATGAAAGAGCTCCTTAAAAGTCCTCCACTGTTCCTCAATTGTGCCACCATTTAGTCTGTGTTTCCAGTCTACTTTAGCCAACTCTGCCCTCATCCCACTGTAGTCCCCTTTGTTTAAGCATAGTACGCTCGTTTGAGACACTACTTCCTCACCCTCAAACTGTATTACAAATTCAACCATACTGTGATCACTCATTCCGAGAGGATCTTTTACTAGGAGATCGTTTATTATTCCTGTCTCATTATACAGGACCAGATCTAAGATAACTTGTTCCCTTGTAGGTTCTGTAACATACTGTTCTAAGAAACAATCCTGTATGCATTCTATGAATTCCTCCTCAAGGCTACCCCATGCGATTTGATTTGACCAATCGATATGTAGGTTAAAATCCCCCATGATTACTGCCATTCCTTTTTCACATGCCTCCATTATTCCCTTGATTATTGTCCGCCCTACCGTGAAGTTATTATTTGGGGGCCTATAAACTACACCCACCAGTGACTTTTTCCCCTTACTATCTCTGATCTCCACCCACAATGATTCAACATTTTGTTCATTAGAGCCAATATCGTCTCTCACAACTGCCCTGATATCATCCTTTATTAACAGAGTTACCCCATCTCCTTTCCCTTCTTGTCTATCTTTCCGAATTGTCAGATACCCCTGTATGTTTAATTCCCAGTCTTGGCCACCCTGCAACCACGTTTCTGTAATGGCCACCAAATCCTACCCATTTGTCATGATTTGTGCCGTCATCTCATTTACTTTATTTCGAATGCTGCGTACATTTAGGTAGAGTGTTTTAATACTAGTTTTTAAACCATGATTTTTAGTTTTGACCCTTCCTGTAGCCCTTTTATATTCATACATATTGTCCCTTCCTATCACCTTGTGGTTTACACTTACCCCAGTGCTACTCTGCTCTGTTGCCTCCTGCCTTTTGCATTCTTTCTTGGGGTCCTGTTCATCTGAGCTCTAACTAGCTCAGAGCCCTCTCCTGGGTTCTGAATACTCCTCACATCGAGGCACCGAGCTTTCAGGCTTGCCTTTTTATTACACTTTGGCCCTTTAGAATTTTGCTGTACAGTGGCCCTTTTTGTTTCTTGCCTTGGGTTTCTCTGCCCTCCACTTTTCCTCATCTCCTTTCTGTCTTTTGCTTCTGTCTCCATTTTGTTTCCCTCTGTCTCCCTGCATTGGTTCCCATCCCCCTGCCATATTAGTTTAACTCCTCCCCAACATCACTAGCAAACACTCCCCCTAGGACATTGGTTCCGATCCTGCCTAAGTGCAGACCGTCCGGTTTGTACTGGTTCCACCTCCCCCAGAACCGGTTCCAATGCTTGAGGAATTTGAATCCCTCCCTGCTGCACCACTGCTCAAGCCACGTATTCATCTGAGCTATCCTGCGATTCCTACTCTGACTATCACGTGGCACTGGTAGCAATCCCGAGATTACTACTTTTGAGGTCCTACTTTTTAATTTAGCTTCTAGCTCCTTAAATTCATCTCGTAGGACCTCATCCCAAGCTGGACCTTGCAGCGACTGCCACCCCCAGGTTTCGGGCTCTCTTCAACTGCCTTCAAGCCTGGGCTCCAACCACCATCTCGATCTAGATGTCTTTGAATGGCAACAGGCTATGGATCTTGTTCAGCACCCACAATAAGCTCAGTCACAGACGCGCATACTTGCGCATAAGTTACTATTTGCACATGTAAATTCAAGGCACTTCTCTATGTTCACTCCATGGTCATTTTGTCTGCTACCCTGGACCCGAACCGCGCCCCCACCCTTCCACCTTAGCCCCCATCATCAATCACCTCCCATTTCTCATATGGCCACAGCCATTTGCCGCTACTCTCGTGCTGACCCGCTCTCCCGCCATCGACTCCGGACTGAGCCCTCAGTTTCCCTCTGCTCTGCTTTTACTCTAAGCCTCCTAGCCACACCCTAAATGGCTCCCGCCACTGGCTTAAAGCAGCAGCCCACACTGCCTCATTCCACAAATGGTCTCAAAGGCCAGCTGTCTCTTCCTCTGGGAACACATCCTGCCATTCTTCCCCTTGTTCCCCTCTCCTATTCACCCACTCTGCCGAGCCCTGTACAATGTCTGCTCCATTGCTTTCATGCTTCCTGCTCCTACATCTTATCATGTTACCCAGAGGAGTCTGTTGAATGAAATGGGCCATGTTGGCTCAGTTGGTGGCACTTTTTTCTGTTGGCCAGAAGGTTGTGGCTTCCAGTTCTTTTCCAGGAGTTTGACCTCATAGTGCGAGCTGACTTTCTGGTGCAGTGCTGAGAAAGAGCCACAAAGGGGTACTTGAGCTTGTTTTTTTCTTTCGTGTTCACCCCTCCTTTCTTGGATCTTGCTTTCTGTTTTTCATTTGTCTACAATCTCATTTCTCTCTCCACTCTTTTCAGTCAAAGATGGGCCCAAGAGCCTCTTTATACGGCAGATCAGATTCAAGAACTTCTGTAGTGTCACACAAAGCTCCCATTATTGTATAATTTCCCCCCTTTTTATTTTGCAGTGTGGATTCCACAGCACTGAACCAAATATGCAGTTGTCATAGGAACAGGAGTAAGCCCTTCAGCCCAGCCCTGTCATTTTATCAGATCACGGCTGATCTCTACCTCAACTCCATTTACCTACCTTTGATCCATATCCCTTGATGGCCTTACCTAGTATAAATCTGTCGTTCTCAATCTTGAACATTTTGATTGACCCGGCAACCACAGCGTTTTGGGGGACATTTTGCAGACTTCCACAACCCTTTGTGTGAAGGGAAGTCGAGGTGTTCTTCCAGATATATTGGATATATTTAAGATGGAGATAGATAGAGTCTTGAACAATAAGGGAGTCCAGGGTTATGGGGAGCGGGCAGGGAAGTGGAGTTGAGGCCAAGATCAGATCAGCCATAATCTTATTGAATGGCGGAGCAGGCTCGAGGGGCCAAATGGCCTATTCCTGCTCCTATTTCTATTTCTTAAGTTCTTTTCAGACCTTTCCTGATATTGTTTGTCTGTATGGACTCAGCACTCAGTCCACTGATGGCTAGACAAGAGGGTGATTTCTCACTCCAGGGGCAGTGTTTATATCTTCAGCCTGGAGCACTGTTACCTTTGGAGGTCCCGGCATATTATTCCTTTGGTGGGGGTCTCCGGGGACACTGGTGCTGCCTCGTTTACCTTTCAGTGCTGCTGCTGAAGTCAGGCATGCTGTGCCGTGCTACTAACAAAGGGTTGGAATTGCAGATCTCTGTATTAATGCACTCTAATCCTGTGCCAGACCTACCATCTGTCGCTTATTTTGGCTGACAGATGCGACCCATTTTGATGCAGGCCACTCCGACTCAAAATAAGCCCAGCTGCATCAGTTTAAATGGCTTTTGCAATCTGTGGCAATCTTGCTAATCATAATTACAATATGAAACTATGAATTTCCCTGACGTCACAGCTTTGCCTGGTACAAGGTAATAGACTAGGGTTTCTTCCAAAGTATTGTACTGTGTCTAAGTGCCAGCCATGGCTCAGTGGACAACACTCGCGCGCCTTTGAGTCAGAAGGTTGTGGGTTCAAGTCCCACCCCAAGAGTTGTGCACTAAATCCAGGCTGAAACTCCAGTGCATTTTTCAGATCAGGTGCTAAACTGAGCCCCCTCCCTCTCTGAAGCATCCCAAGGCATTATTTTGTCTGTTTCTGGGTGGGCTGGGTAGTATTTGCAAAATGCATTGGTCCAGAAGTCCAGACCGCCTCGGGTCTGTACGGAGTTTCTACGGACCCGGGAAGGCATCGCAAAAGCTGTTTTTCAGCGCACAATGCGCATGCGCTGAAAATCGTTGTTTCTGATCTGTCAAGCTCCACCTTGACAGATCCTCCGCATCTTGGGAGCCAGGACATTCGCATGGACAAGATTGTGGTATTTACCCATATCTTGCCCAGCAAATGCCCTGAAAACTCTTGCGCCTGATAAAAGCAGGCACATAGCCTACTTTTACAGGTATAAGAGTTTTAAAACACACAAAAACATAATAAAATAACATTTAAAAAAACACATTTTATTGTTTAAAAACCCTGCCCACTGCGCTAAGTTTATTTTAAACAATTTTTTTTTTAAATCGCAATTTTTATTTTCTACGACATTTATTCACTTTAATTTCAATTAATTTTAATCATGTGAGGTGTGTTTTTTATTTTTTATGGTGGTTAGTGTGTTTGTTTTTTTTTCATTAATAGCAATGAGAACTGGTAGATACGGAGTTCCATTGCTATTAATGGGAAAGCTGTGGAATACTGTACCTGATTGGCTGAGCAGTCACACGTGACTGCACCTTCTGCGTGGGAACCTGGAGGACGGGAGCGCGCTTCGCAGCGCGGGAAGAGAAGGCCTTCCCACCGGAATCGCAGGCACATCCGGGACCACCAGGTACTTTCGTAAAAATTCTCTGGTCAGAGGCGTTCGTCCGAAAGAAGCCTCCGACCAGAATTTCAGGGTCATTGAGTCGGCATCTGATAAACATTATGGGCTCAATTTTCCCCGCTTATTTGTGCCGTTTTTTTTCGTGCTCGCTGCTTTTTTTGGTGTAAGTTTTTAAATTAAAATTTTCCAAGGAATCTGCGCCAGCGTTACTGAGTTACTTACGATTTTTTTAGGTTTGTTTTATTTTGACGTCGCATGTCTGCGCCAGTTTTTATCATTTTTCAAAGTTTACCCAAAAGAAATTTCTCCTAGGTCGGAGCATCTGGCCACTCCTGAAAAACCTGCCGGTGAGTTCAGAAAAAGCAGCACACATTAAGAAATCAGCGCAGAAAGACGCCATTGTTTCTCATCGAAGTTTTGAAGGGAATCAAGAACACTTTAAATATGCCTAATAAAGATTAGATTTTTTTACCTTACAACGGAGTAGATGGAAGTTTGATGGAATCCTCTGTGCTTGGTTGGGCCTGCCCAAACATCATCTCGGCGGGACCCCGACCCTCTTTCTCCTCGGCAGCCCCCCCCAATTCCCCTTTTCTGATGTTCAGAAATACCCGAACCTGGGCTCGGGTGTTTCTGGATTTGTGACATCAGGAAGACGATCGAAAACCCGGAATCCGGAACAGCCTTGGTCCCGATGGTTTCAGATTCTCACGCTCCACCTGTACTTACATAGATGTCTAATGATGGATCCTGTACCTGCGTTAATTGAATAACCACTTCTGCGTTCTGCAAAACATTGTCCAGAACTACGGAGAAATGGAGCAGCAAAGGACCCCACTGAAAATATGCTGTGAATAAGAGACATTATTACGGAGGTAGAGGGAAAAGAAGCCGTAAAATTTCTAATGTTGGCACAATCTGAGTGTGGTGATGTCTGGATGATATTTGAGGAATTCAATGGCAAATGAGCCACTGGCCTTTCCCACAATAAAACCCAAATTATCAGATTTTTTAAAAAACTTATTTTTAGTACAATGCAAAAGGTGATATCAGTACAATTATAAATATTGTGTTATAATCTCTATGGGGTTAGACTATTTTTTCAGATTACTCACAGATCCCATTGGGGTGGAACCCTGAGGGGATTTGTGTTTGGCTTAATAAAATTGCCAAGAACCAACTTTTCTGATCTGTCAACATTTCTTTAGACAGATTCTCCGCATCCCCGCAGGAAGGACATCCGCGTGGCAGAGATTGGGCTATTTACCCAACTCCTGCCCAGCGAATGTTCTTCAAACTTTTACGCCTGGTAAAAGCAGGTGCATAGCTTACTTTTACCAGCGTAACCCTTTTAAAACATAGAAAAATTAAATTTATTCATTCATTTTTATATTAAAAACCCTGTCCATTAAGGCAAGTTTATTTTATAATCCTATTAAAACACAAAAAAAATTCCAAAAGATATATTTTTTTCTAAAACATTCAATAACATTTAATTTCAATTAATTTTACATATGTGAGGTGTTTTTTAAATTTAATGTGCTGTGTTTCTTGTTTTACAAACGGAGCTCCCGTTATTATCAATGAGAATATTGGATAGTGATTGGTGGCCCAGGCCCACATGATGTGTTTGTACGTGGAAGACATCGTCCCGTGTGCTGTGCAACATCAGACCGGAATCCGATGTTCCTCTGGGACCAACAGGTGGTTTCGTAGATTTTTTTCGGGTCAGAGACGTTCGTCCAAAGGAAGCCTCCAATCGCAATTTTCGACCCACTATGTCTGTGTCGTAATATCAGGAGCTTACTATTTAAATCGAGGCCGTCGGTTGTTATAAACTTCACCTCAGTTTTTCCTCATGAGTTCTTGACAATATGGGCCCAATTATGAACACTTTTCAAGACCACTTATATTGTTGGGCATTTTACTTGTGTTGTTAAAATATTGTTAGCTTGGCTCACTTGCCTCTGGGTCAGAAGGTCAGGGGGTTGAAGCTCCAGAGCACACAAGCTGACACTACAGTGCAGTACTGAGGGAGTGCTACATTGTTGGAGGTGCCGTATTTCTGATAAAACATTAAACTGAGGTTCTGCCTGCCTGTTCAGGTGGTTAGTGTCTATTAATGTTGGGAATCTTCCCAGTATCTGGTTTTGCAATAGAACTGCAGGGGGAGAAATTGGGTACATTGAGGCTACCCGTTCGCCTCACTTGATTAGCACTCCACTTCCTGGGACGTTAAAGCCAATTTTTTGAAAGCTGGGAAGCTGGGTGCTAAGTTTCCTGGCTTTCAAAAGTTACTGCCCCCAAATGGGACGATAATTAATTTCATCCCCTAAAGTAAGCAAGGGCAGTGTGCCTGTTAGATAATTCCATATGTGCCTGTCTCCTTCTCCCCACTCCAATTTTAATTCCTTTTTTCTCTCGAGGGCAGTGATTCATGCTGGGATACAGTGTCCTAGGCGGTACAGTTCTCTGGCACCTTCCCCCAGTGGTCATTCTTCTTGTGTTAGCCTAAACAGTGATAGTGAGTGGCAACAGGCTGTTTGACTCACTTGATGGCTGCACAATAACTTTCTAGTACAAGTTACTGGAGAGTGATCAGGAGTGGTAATCCTGACTGTTTTCCCTTCCCTCAAGCCCAGGGAGACTGAAAAGAAAGACTTTCATTTCTACAGCACATTTCATGACTCGGGATTCCCAAAGGGCTTTGCAGCCAACTTTTGGAGTGTAGTCACTGTTGTAATATAGGAAATGCGGCAGCCAATTTGTGCACAGCAAGCTCTCACAAACAGCGATGTGATAATGACCAGATAATCTGAGGTTTTTTTTGTGATGTTGATTGAGGGATAAATATTGGGCCAGGACACCGGGGATAACTCCCCTGCTCTTCTTTAAAATAATGTCATGTGATCTTGTACATTCACTAAAGAGAGCAGATGGGGCCTCGGTGATGGTTAGATGAAAGACAGGAGCAGGCTCGAGTGGAGCATAAACGCCGGCATGGATGGACTGATTGGGCTGAATGGCCTGTTTCTGTGCCGTATATCCTACGTACTATTCCTTGTTGTTGTTGAAGCCTCTTGTGCTGTGCACATTGAAACCCAGTTGAGAAAACTTGCCATAAGTGTATAGCTAACTGGACATTGGATTGCAGTGACATGCCTATCTCTGTGGAACCCCTTCGATGAGTTTTATCATATGCGACATTTTCAACGGGTTATTGTCCTTTTTCTCCCCCCTCCCACGGGGAAAATTCTTCCTGCCTGCATCAATCGTGGTTTGTCTCTCAAACCCTTTGGCTACAAACATTCTACTGTACTGAGCAGAATGGTCACTTCTGTGTTTGACCCTTTCCTGATGAAACATTGATTGGAGTGATTCAAGGATCCTTAGAACAATCAATTCATCCTGTGCGGCGCAGCCCAGTGGCTTTTTATCTAATAATGCACTTGCAACGTAGGAATTGCTGGATGAAAAAAAGACCACAGTCCGTCTAGTTCACCTTCTACCATCCTGGTAGTCGCTGGATACAATGTTAATAGAAAAAGAAAGACTGGCTTGCATTTAAATAGCGCCTTTCACAACCACCGGACATCTCAAAGTATTTACAGCCAATGCAGTACTTTTCTGTTGTAATGTGGGAAACACAGCAATCAGTTGGCACACAGCAAGCTCCCACAAGCAGCAATGTGATAATGACCAGATAATCTGTTTTTTTATGTTGATTGAGGGGTAAATTTACAGTGATTATGTGCACGGACATTTTTGTGTCCTTCTGTGCATGTGCGCCGTGGACCCCGCCCCTTTTTGAGCATGCGCGCTCGATTCGGTCGCCCATGCGTACTACGATATATTAGGAAGCCGGAAGTGGGGCTGAATCACGTTGCCAAGCTTGGAGCTTGAGCCTGAGCCTGCTACTGGGGCTTTGGGGTCAACAATCAAAAATCACTGACTATAATAAAGGAACTTCCAGGACTTTTGCCCAGAATATCACTGTGATTATCTACACAAACATTTTTGCAGCCTTCTGAAAGAGAGAAAAAATCAGAGGTGAGAGAGAGAGAGTCACAGTCAATGTGGTGATGACCAGAGAATCTGTTTTGTTATGTTTGAGATGCATATTGGCCAGGACACTGGGGATAACTCCCCTGCTCTTCTTCAAAAAAGTGCCATGGGATCTGTTACATCCACCTGAGAGGCTCTCGGGTTAACGTCTCATCTGAAAGACGGTGTAGCACTCCCTCAGCACTGCACTGGAGTGTCAGCCTAGATTTATGAGCTCCTGACTCCGAGGCGAGAGTGCTACCCATTGTGCCTCAGCTGACACAATCGCACGTTCTCTTCTCCTTGGATGCTTATTACGTGATGAATTACTTTGGCAGTGGATATGGCCCTTACGGCTAAAGGGATCAAGGGGTATGGAGAGAAAGCAGGAAAGGGCTATTGAGGTGGATGATCAGCCATGATTATATTGAATAGTGGTGCAGGCTCGAAGGGTCGAATGGCCTACTCCTGCACCTATTTTCTATGTTTCTATACTTCTATGTACACTTGTAGGGCAACCAATTTGCAAATAGCGAAGTTCCATAAACATCATCATCATCATAGGCTGTCCCTCGGAATCGAAAAAGACTTGCTTCCACTCCTGAAGTGAATTCTTTGGTGGCTACAGACTCTATCACAGATGGGACAAATAGTCGTTGAGGGAAGGGGTGGGTGGGACTGGTTGCCGCACGCTCTTTCCGCTGCCTGCGCTTGATTTCTGCATGCTCTCGGCGTTGAGACTTGAAGTGCTCAACGCCCTCCCGGATGCACTTTCTCCACATAGGGCGATCTTTGGCTAGGGACTCCCAGGTGTCAGTGGTGATGTCGCACTTTATCAGGGAGGCTTTGAGGGTGTGCTTGTAACATTTCCGTTGCCCGCCTTTGGCTCGTTTGCCGTGAAGGAGCTCCGCATAGAGCACTTGCTTTGTAAATCTCGTGTCTGGCATGCGGACTATGTGACCTGCCCAGCGAAGCTGATCGAATGTGGTCAGTGCTTCAATGCTGGGGATGTTAACCTGGATGAGGATGCTAACGTTGGTTCGCCTGTCCTCCCACGGGATTTGTAGGTTCTTGCGAAGACATCGTTGGTGACTCATAAACAGCAATGAGTTAAATGACTGGTTAGTCTGATTTTGGTGGTGTTAAACATAAGAACATAAGAAATAGAAGCAGGAGCAGGCCATTTAGCTCCTTGAGCCTGCTCCGCCATTCAATAAGATCATGGCTGATCTGATCCTGGCCTCAACTCCACTTCCCCGCCCACTGCCCATAACCCTGGACTTGCTTATCGTTCAAAAATCTGTCTATCTCCACCATCAACACAGTTCTCATTTCATTTTTAAATATCTTTTAATTGGTCTGACTCATCCCCAATATATCAGACATCAAACCAATTTTGGAGTGTGCACAAACTTAACTGTAGGTATATTTTCTCCAAGTTGCTAGCAAACAAAAAAAGTTGTCAAAACATTAGCGAAAACTGCACCTGACCTGGTCTTACATTTTTTTCTTGGGAGGTGGTGTGGTTACTGAACTTTACAACACTGTGTGCATAGCCCTAGAGGAGGTTACAGCTGCCTCATTTATAACCCTGCATCAAACATTAATATAATTTAACCAAAAAAAAAATAATCTGGGCAATGCAGCATTTGGGTGCTTCCGATATGCGGTGTTAAGATGAATACAGAAGGCTCCTGATCTGAACCATTAGTTCTGGGGAAATGGCCCTGTGGATCCCATGCATTTACCTAGGGATTGAAAAAGAAGCAATCACCCAGAGCCATTCTTAATATCCACTGTCCCCCCCTCCACTTTATGGTTTGATCTAGCAGAGACCTTGGAGTAGGTTCCTCAACTATCCTCTTGGCCAGACACAGCAGAAAATATTTTTTTAATAAACAGCCAACAGACTAGGAGATAACATGTCATTTTTGGGAAGGAGAGAATTCACTTAAAAAATCATTTCTTTTTAAATATACTGTTCCCAAAGGAGCATTAAACAGCAAGTATTAATTGAAATCAAACCTCAAATCTTCTATCCCACCTTCGCCCTCCTAAGATTTTACGGCAATAATTTCAGCAGCAAAAAAAGCCGGTGTTTAAATTTAAATCAGCTATTCTGATTAGGAGATTGGTCCAGAACCAAGTCAGAAAAGAGTCACTTAAAAAAAAATCATTGCACGAACGTGAAGTCACATCCAATAGTCAAACCAGAAGATATTTTCAAACCTCTGCATACATGCTCTGCAGCAAGGTGCTGAAAACTTAATTTAAAAAGCAGCTTAGTGCAACCTCTCAGTTATTGGCACGATGCTAAAACGTAATAATACAGCCTGAGGACTGGACTAACAGAATGCTGCTTGAATCGAACATGTTGGTTGTAAATGTAAAATTGGAGAGTTCTCTAAACAAACCAAGCTTTGTATTATAATGCATTTTGCGGCATGTTAGAAGCCTTTGAGAATGAGCTGGAGCGAAGGACCTGTGTTGACCTTCAGTGTTGAAGGTGATGAGCTGTTGGTTTTATTGCAGCCTCTGAAAGGTGATAAATTCTGATCCCAAAATGCAAAAAAAAACTTTAATAAAAGGCCGGTGGAATGGACCGACACGTGGCAGATGCAATTTAATACAGAAAAGTGCGAAGTGATACATTTTGGACGAAAGAATGAAGAGAGGAAATATAAATTAACGGGTACAAACCTAAAGGGGGTGCATGAACAGAGAGACCTGGAGATATATGTGCATAAATCGTTGAAAGTGGCAGCGCAGATTGAGAAAGTGGTTTTAAAAAAAGAAACTGACTGGATCCTGGGCTTCATGAAGAGGTATAGAGTATAAAAGGAAATTATGATGAACCTCTATAAAACACTGGTTTGGCCTCAACTGGAGGCGCAGAAGCAAGAGTTAGGAAAAATATCATCGACTCCGCCCCCCCCCCCCCCCATTCCCAGCGCAATTTACCCTTTTCTGCGCAAGCGTCCAACACCACGTTGCCTCCGATCCATCCAGCAGCAGCCGAACGCATCCTCTGAGCCTCCCACAGCACCAGAGAGAGAGAGAGCCTGGTGGGGAGAGAGAGAGCGCGAGAGCTTGGGGAGAGAGAGTGAGAGTGAGCTGGGGGAGGTGGGGGGAAGGAGACAGACACAGGTGGGGGTCATATAAGAGGGGAGAGAGGGAACTCCAGAGAAGATGGATCACGTTCTTCCTACTCCCTGGTGCGTGCAAGCTTGGTGCATGTGTTATACAGGAGATCGTGTTGGGGTGGATGAATCCAGAAGTCACGACACTCTCACTATTCACTTCATACCCAATAAACCTGTTAACAATCCGCACACAATGCCCCATCTATGGGAGGGGGTAAGATCTTGCGCTTGGGCAAGGGACTTCGGCTGGGGGAGGGATGCACTTGCGCTGGGGTAAGACATTTCGGCTGGAACTTGGCTGTGGGAGGCAGCACATGTGCTGGGGTAAGGGTCTTCGGCTGGGGGAAGGATGTACTTGGGCTGGGGTAATGGACTTCGGCTGGAACTTGGTAACTTTTGGGGAGATCTATCCTCTGTGGATTCTGAAGTCAAAATGGATCGAATTACAAATTGTAAAGTCACTCAGAACCTTGGGCTGGGCGGTTCCAGTTATACATTCCAGAGGAACTTCAGGGCGTGGCTGGTCCCCTTGGAGGATAAATCAGCAACAGGTCACGTGAAAATGGCGAGCCAATCAGAGAAACTGCTGCATTTCAGTTAGTTCAAATGGACGCAGCCTTTAAATAGAGAAACCACACATGCGCAGAATTCTGAATGGCCGTTTTTAAAGGGGCTGCACGGGCCAAAATAAAATGAGGGAACATCGGATGTCAGCAGTAAAGATGATTACAAGAAATTTAAGTCATCTCTCTGCAGTTTTCATACGAACAACCCCCCAGGATGTCTGCGCTCCTCTAATTCTGCTCTCCTGAGCATCCCTGATTATAAAAGCTCAACCATTGGTCGACTTCTGTTACCTAGGCCCCAAGCTCTGGAACTCCGTGCCTAAACCTTTCCACCTCTCTACTTCTCTTTCCACCTTCAAGTCACTCCTTAAAACTTACCTCTTTGACCAAGCTTTTGATCACCTGCCCTAATTTCTACTTATGCAGTCAAATTTTTTATTTCATAATACTCCTGTGAAGCGCCTTGGGACGTTTATATTAAAGGCGCTGTATAAGTGCAAGTTGTTTTTGTTGTTGTAGCTGAACCTCTCGCATTACGTTAATGATGATGTGCTTTCAAATTAACTTGGTCGAGTCAAAGAGTTGTGATTGTTTTCAAAACCCAGTATAGTATTGGGTAAGTTAAACATTGACTTGCTGTATTTTTTCCTTCTGTGTAATTATAATTCCTGCACCTAAATATAACAATTGGTTTTAGCCTGAATGCTACAGTCTGTCAGTGTGATATTTTCTAACTTTTGAAGTGGTCGGGACGTAGTGAGCAGTCCGCACAATCTCCATTGCGAAGCATTGTTCAAAAATAAAAGGGGGGGGAATTGTTAGTCCTGTGGCCAGCTGTTCTCCTCACGTCCTGGAGTAAGTTTCAAGTTTCAGATCACAGCGGTCTGCTTACAGAAAACTTCATTGTTGCCTTGACGACAAAGGAGAATTGGCCGAGACTAATTGTAACGCGTAAGTTTAACGTATGTCACTCTTTTTATTTGAGGATTAGATTCGAAGCTTGTAATGTGCAGAGAGATATGTGTGGCATAGATGCCATTGCATCTTGTGTCTGTATTTTTGCAAGGAATTGCGGCTTTCTCAATGCAAAGATCTAGACTTGAGGTACAGGTCGGTCAGGGTCTATTTGAATGGCGGAGCAGGCTCGGGGGGCTGAATGGCCTACTCCTGTTCCTGTGTTCCAGTGGAGCTGGAAGAGGGTGAGCAAATGCAGATGATGAAGATGTGCTTATTTCTTCGAAATGAAAAAAGCTTCTCAGTGAGCAACATGGCATTTTGTTTGAATGATATATTCCAGGAACCCTCTAATCATTGATACCACCCCTTGGAAAGTACACAGCCTGTGGATTTATGGAGCTACAGTTGCCATCCAAGTAACCATTTCAGTGCGTCCAACTTACTGAATCTGAGACTTGGCCTAGTTGTACCCCTGCATTTATAGACCAGTATAAAGATACTGAAGAAAGGATGAGTTGTGCATTGGTTTTAAAATAATCAACGCTACTGAAAAACTGGGATCCAAATTTAGAAATTGCAGTTAGTTTGGTGGAATTCGAAGCACGCACTGACCTATCAACTTCACTTTCCACTGACAGTTAGCAGTGCATGCCCACCCCAGAGCTACTGAGTAGACAATTTCGGTTTATGGGGAATATAGTGGTACAGAGTAGTTATATCACCATTCTAGTTTTCTTTTGCTGCTTTATCTATGCAGTAGACAAAAATGTTGGTATTTTTACACCACTATTTTTAGCTGATTTTACATGACCTCAAGTTTTCTTTAGAATAAAAGGTTTTCTTTATAAAGAAGGGCGACCACATCACTTCCTTTTTTTTAATTTGTTCTGGGATGTGGGCGTCGATAGCAAGGCCAGCATTTATTGCCCATCTCGAATTCCGCTCGAGAAGGGGGTGGTGAGCTGCCACCTTGAACCACTGCAGTCCGTGTGGTGAAGGTACTGTGATGGTGCTGTTAGGGAGGGAGTACCCGGATTTTGACCCAGCGACAATGAAGGAACAACGATATATTTCCAAGTCAGGGTGGTTTGTGACTTGGAGCTGGTGGTGTTCCCATGCATCTGCTGCCCTGGTCCTTCTATGTGGTAGAGGTCACGGGCTTGGAGGTGCTGCCGAAGAAGCCTTGGCGAGTGGCTGCAGTGCATCTTGTAGATGGTACACACTGCAGCCACGGTGCGTCGGTGGTGGAGGGAGTGAATATTTAAGATGGTGGATGGGGTGCCAATCAAGTGGGCTGCTTTGTTCTGGTTGGAGTCAAGTTTCTTGAGTGTTGTTGGAGCTGCACTCATCCAGGCAAGTGAAGATTATTCCATCACACTCCTGACTTGTGCCCTGTAGATGGTGGAAAGGCTTTGGGGAGTCAGGAGGTGAGAAACACTTGGAATGTTTATGGTTTTTTTTTTGACGCTATTCAATTTTATAAAAATCATTTTTTGCTATTTTAAAAAAGAACAATGTTTTTTAATGAGGTAACAGAGAGGGTTGATGTGGTTCACGTGGTGTACATGGATTGATAAAGGCATTTGATTAAGTGCCACATAATAGGCTTGCTAGCAAAGTTGGCACAGTGACAGCATGGATAGGAAACTGGCTAAGTGACAGGAAACAGAATAGTGAACAGTTGTTCATCGAACTGGAAGAAGATGTACAGTGGTGTTCCCCAGGGGTCGGTTCTGGGACCACTGCTTTTCTTGATGAATATTAATGATTTGGATGTGGGTGTACAGGGCACAATTTCAAAATTTTCAGATGACATATCTCTAAGGTAAAAACAAAGGTATAGTGAACAGTGAAGAGGATAATGATGGACTTCAAGAGGACATAGACAGGCTGCTGGAATGGGCGGACACGTAGCAGATGAAATTTAACGCAGAAAAGTGTGAAGTGATACATTTAGGTATAAAGAATGAGGAGAGGAAATATAAACTAAAGGTTACAATTCTAAAGGGGGTACATGAACAGGGAGACCTGAGGGTATATGTGCACAACTCGTTAAAGGTGGTAGGGCATGTTGAGAAAGCGGTTATAAAAGCTTATGGGATCCTGGGCTTCTTGAATAGAGGTATCGAGTACAAAAGCGTGAAAATTAGAATGAACCTGTATAAAATACTGGTTTGGCTTCAACTGGAGTATTGTGTCCAATTCTGGGCACCACACTTTAGGAAGGATGTGAAGGCCTTAGAGAGGGTGCAGAAAAGATTGACAAGAATAGTTCCAGGGATGAGGGACTTCAGTTATGTGGATAGACTGGAGAAGCTGGGGCCGCTCTCCTTAGAGCAGAGAAAGTTGAGAGGAGATTTGATGGAGGTGTTCAAAATCATGAGGGGTCTGGACAGAATAGATGGAGACAAACTGTTCCCATTGGAGGAAGGGTTGAGAACCAGAGGACTGGCAAAAGAATCAAAGGCGACATAAGAAAAAATGTTTTTATGCAGCGAGTTACTAGGATCTGGAATGCACTGTCTGAAAGGGTGGTGGAGGCAGACTCAATCACGGATTTCAAGAGGGAGTTGCATAAGTACCTGAAAGAAAGAACATTGCAGAGCTTACCGGTAAAGGGTGAGGGAGTGGGACTAGCTGAAGTGCTCTTGCGAAGAGCTAGCACGGGCTCGACAGGCCAAATGGCCTCTTCTGTGCTGTAACCATTCTATGATTCTATAATACAGCACCTTTCATGACCTCAGGATGTCCCAAAGCGCCTTGCAGCCAATGAAGTACTTTTTGAAGTGTAGTCACTGTTGTAATGTAGGCAGATGCTGCAGCCCATTTGTGCAATGCAAGCTCCCACAAGCAGCAATGCAATAATGACCAGATAGTCTGTTTTTAATTCTGTTAGTTGAGGGATAAATATCGGCCAGGACATCAGGGAGAACTTCCCTGCATTTATTCACAACAGTGCTATGGGATCTTTTATATCCACCCGAGAGCGCAGACGGGGCCTCGGTTTAACTTCCCATTTCAGAGACGGCATCTCAGACAGTGCAACACTCCCTCAGTACTGTACTGGAGTGTCCGTTTACATTTTGCACTCAAGTTTCTGGAGTGGGGCTTAAAACCCAAACCTTCTGACTCAGAGGTGAGAGTGCTACCCACTGAGCGAAGGCAGACACTAAAGAATGGCTAAAAGAATTGTTCTAAGCGGTGACTACTCATTTGATATTTGAAGTGTGTGTTCATGGAATTTTACAGTTATGCCACTCTTTATACTTTGTATTAATGTCATTCAGTAAGTTATTTCCTATGTAAAGGACGAAGGATTTGCAGATTCTGGATGAAATTCAGCAGCAGGCTAAATTGGCTTTAACTGAAAGTTGTCCTGAAATACCGCTCCTCTGTCATTTTTGCCGAAGTTTCACTCGTATCATTTAAGGGAATGCAAAATATTTCCCCTCTGGTGCTGTTGAGCTACTCCAGCATCCACCTCCAGGGACTGACTGCTATTTATCCAAGCTGCCAATCCCCACAATTTCAGGACTAGTTGAATTCATCATCCCAATGGATCTCCTTCGTGTCATAGATTTGATTTATGGCCAGGCTCCATGAAACTGCATTGTGATTGTCAAAACCAGTACCACCTAGCCCTTTTCTCTCTCTCTCTCTCTCTCTCTCTCTCTTTTGCCCTCCTCTGACTCTCTCTCGCCCTCTGTCTCGTTCTTTCTCGCCCTCTGTCTTGTTCTCTCTGGCCCCCCCCGTCTCACTCACTGGCCCCCCCCCCCCCCGTCTCGCTTTCTCTGGCCCCCCCCCCCCCCCCGTCTCGCTCTCTCTGCCCCCCCCCCCCCGTCTCGCTCTCTCTCGCGCCCCCCCCCCCCGTCTCGCTCTCTCTCGCTCCCCCCGTCTCGCCCCCCGCCGTCTCGCCCCCCCCCCCCCACCGGCTCGGCTCCCCCCTGTCTCGCCCCTCCCCCCAGTCTCGCCTCCCCCGTCTCACCCCCTCTCGCTCGCTCTCTCTCGCCCCACCCCCCCCGTCTCACACTCTCTCGTCCCCCCCGTCTCACTCTCTCGTCCTCTCACTCACTCACTCACTCTCATACGTTCGCTTTAAAATTTTAAAATGAATGGAGATTTTAATAGTTTGCTTTTTACGCTTCCTTTAAATTAAATTAACAGAAAGTTTAATTTATTAGGTGCCCACTGATATGAAATCTGCTTGAGATGGTGTTTGCACAGTTGACACCATTTCCTCCTCCATGCTGCCTTAAGCTGTAACCGAGAGTGATGATGGTTGCAGCATAATACAGGAATGTTAATCGGCCTGCTATCTTGACTGATCTTGGACATCGATGTTGCCTGCTACATACCAAGACTCCTTATATCTGTATTTGCCTGTCCTTGCTGACTGTAGGATTCCTTTCTCCAGGGAGGTCATCAGGATTAAAAACATTCATGGGGAATCAAATATACTTTGAAGGAAAAGAAACCCAATACTGGAAATAAAGTGTTGGCTGTGAGCGTTGAATCGATTTGACTCAGTACCTTGTGTGATTGGTCTTGGAACAGCATAACTTCGAGAGAACAAGAGATGGGATAGAGATCTGTTTGTTTGTCTACTTTCTAATAAAAATCAGAGGAATGAGCAGAAATTGGGAGCTGCTTTTCATGAATTCTGAACTGAAGCACATGAAGAATAGCCACTTGCATGTGGTACTGGAGAAACCATACGCCAACACGGAGTCAATGGCTTCAGGGGAGAGGGAACATTGTCGAAGGAAATGAAGGAATGATGGCCTTTTGGGGATGTGGGGGTTTGGGGGGCTGTGATTCAAGCCTTGGAATTGATTTCCACAATCACTGGATGGGCCATTGGAATAGTTGCCAACCTTCACGAATGTAAAAATCTTTTTCAGTGTGGTTTTCGCCAAACAGTTTTATTTTTGGCTTAGAAATAATCCGTGATGCAATGGCTTTGTTGTGTGTCTTGTTTACAAACCCCTGATAAAATGACATCCAGTCATTGTAATAGGACAATGATGCTCCTGTGGTTATGATCCATTCGTACATGCAACAAAAACTTGCATTTATATACTGCCGCTTAAACCTCAAGATGCTTCATAGGAGTGTTATCTATCAAAGGTTGACCCTGAGCCACATGAGATCTTGGGACAGGTGACCAAAAGCTTGGTCAAAGAGATTTTAAAAATTCATTCATGGGATATGGGCGTCGCTGACAAGGCCAGCATTTATTGCTCATCCCTAATTGCCCTTGAGAAGCGGGTGGTGAGCCGCTGTCTTGAACCGCTGCAGTACGTGTGGTAAAGGTACTTCCACAGTGCTGTTAGGGAGGGAGTTCCAGAATTTTGACTCAGCGATGATGAAGGCGATATATTTCCAAGTCAGGAAAGTGTGTGGCTTGGAGGGGAACTTGGAGGTGATGGTGTTCCCATGCATCTGCTGCCCTCGTCCTTTTAGGTGGTAGAGATCGCGGGTTTGGGAGGTGCTGCCGAAGAAGTATTGGTGAGTTGCTGCAGTGCATCTTGTAGATGGTACACACTGCAGCCACGGTGCGCTGGTGTGGAGGGAGTGGATGTTTAAGGTGGTGAATCGAGTGCCCATCAAGGGGCTGCTTTGTCCTGGATGGTGTCGAGCTTCTTAAGTGTTTTTGGAGCTGCACTCATCCAGGCAAGTGGAGATTATTCCATCACACACCTCACTTGTGCCTTGTAGATGGTGGAAAGGCTTTGGGGAGTCAGGAGGTGAGACACTCGCCACAGAATACCCAGCCTCTGATCCGCTCTTGTAGCCACAGTATTTATGTGGCTGGTCCAGTTAAGGGAGAGAGAGGCGGAGAGGTTTAGGATTATTACAGCCTTTCCTATATTGATGGAGTCAATTTGTTGGTATGATGGGGCTCCTTGGGCATCGATTGTCTTTGTGTACCTCACCCGAGTGGCTGTTGTTCTTGTGTGAGCCTTGATGGTGAGAATTGGCAGATTACTGACCCAAGGGATTGGAGCTGGATGCCTGCAGCTGTGGACATAGACCGTGTCCAAATTTGCAGGGAAAGGGATCATTAACATGTTTCAGGTATGATGGCTGTAAAAGTGCCTCATCCTGTCGGAGGCCTGGAATATTGGAGTGACTCCATGCTGCTCTGATGTAGAAGAGGATCTCAAAGAAGGGTCTCGCAAAAGAATCGCTGGAATGTCTTCAGCCCCCAAAGGAGCAATCCATCCATCTTTGCAAAATAATCAGCCTGCAATGACAGCAACTTGCATTTATATAGCGCCTTTAATGTATTGAAACATCCCAAAATGCTTCATAAGAGTGGAATCAGACAAAAATTGGCACCAAGCCAAAGAAGGTTAGAGCTTTGTCAGAGAGGTAGGTTTAAGGTGCGGAGAGGTTTTTGCAGGGAATTCGAGTAATTATCATTTCCCTCAGGCACGCAAGGGATTTTGGAAGGCCCATAAATGAACCTATGCTTGGTGTTGGGAGGTGTGGGTGCTGTTGGGTTTATCGGAGTAATCTGGAAACTTTACCCAGACACCCCAAAAATGTTGACGTGGGTCGCACTTTGAAGAGCTCCCCCCCCCACAATGAAAATTTCCCTACCTCCTCTCCACTGGACAAGATCCTGATAATACCAGTTCCAGTTCCTGACCCATTTTCTGGCCCTCCTTGCTGAAGATGTCCCCAGGGCCAGGCTGGGATTTCAGACCGGAGGCTTTGAATGATTGAATGAACCATGGTTTTACTTAGCTTCCTTGAAGCCTGGGAAGAGGTAAAGATTTAGTGTTGCAACTATTGGATTGAAGAAACTTAAAATTGGGATCACTGAGGTCATGTGATCAGAAGGGGACTGAATGTAAAAAGATATTTGCATTTATATAGCACTTTATTATATCATCAGAACGTTCAAAAGCACATCATATCCAATGGCTGAGTCTTGAAGTGTAGATACTGTGGTGCAGGTAATTGCAGCGGACAATTTGTGCACAGCATGATCTCTCAAGCAGAGAATGTAACAAATGACTAGTGAATCTGGTTTTGATGAGGGAGGAACATTGGTAAGTACCCTGGAAGAACGCTGTCTCACTCTCCTTCAAATAGAGCCATGGGATCTTTTACTTTCATCTAAACGGGTGAGTAAACTCTAGTTTTAACATCTTGTCCTAAAGAACATAAGAATTAGGAGCAGGAGTAGACCATACGGCCCTTTGAGCCTGCTTCGCCATTCGATAAGATCTTGGCTGATCTTTGACCTCAACTCCACTTTCCTGCCCGATCCTTATATCGCTTGATGCTCCTAGAGTCCAAAAATCTTATCGATCTCAACATTGAATATACTCAACGACTCAGCCCTCTGGGGTAGAGAATTTCAAAGATTCACAATCCTCTGGGTGAAGAAATTTCTCCTGTTAAGACTGATCTGTGACCCCTAGTTCTAGACT
Source organism: Pristiophorus japonicus (assembly GCF_044704955.1). NCBI lineage: Eukaryota > Metazoa > Chordata > Chondrichthyes > Pristiophoridae > Pristiophorus > Pristiophorus japonicus. The sequence goes on from NC_091979.1 coordinate 38,295,901, forward strand.
TTCCAACCAGGGGAACCAACCTCTCAGCATCTACCCTGTAAATCCCCCTCAGAATCTCAATGGGATCACCTCTCATTCTTCTAAACTTGAGATTATAGGCTCAATCTCTCTTCATAGGACAACCCTTTTATCCCAGGGATCCATCTAGTGAACCTTTGTTGCACCGCCTCTAAAGCAAGTATGTCCTTTCTCAGATAAGGAGACCAAAACTGTGCACAGTACTCCAGGTGTGGTCTCACCAAAGCCCTGTACAATTGTAGTGAGACTTCCTTACTCTTGTATTCCAACCCCATTGCAATAAAGGCCAACATGCCATTTGCCCTCTTCATTGATTGTTGTCCCTGTATGCTAACTTTCTGTGTTTCCTGTAAGCGGACACCAAATCTCTCTGAACACCAACATTTAATAGTTTCTCACAATTTAAAAAAAATATTTTGTTTATCTATTCTTCCTACCAAAGTGAATAACCTCACATTTCCCCACATTATACTCCATCACCCACCTTATTCTCACTTAACCTGTCTTTGCAGACTCTTTGTGTCCTCCTCACAGTTTACTTGCCCACCTAGCTTTGTATCGTCAGCAAACTCGGAGACATTGCACTCGTCCCTTCATCTAAGTCATTAATATAGATTGTCAATAGCTGAGGCCCAAGCACTGATCTTTGCGTCACCCTACTAGTAGTTACAGTCTGCCAACTGGAAAATGACCCATTTATCCCTACACTCTGTTTTCTGTCCGTGAAAATCCTCTATCCATGTTAATATATTACCCCCAACCCCATGAGCCCTTATCCTGCATCACAATCTTTAATGTGGCACCTTATCAAATGCCTTTTGGAAATCCATATATACTACATCCACTGGTTCCCCTTTATCTGCCCTGCTAGTTATATCCTCAAAAAGCTCTAATATCCTTTGATAAAATCATGTTGACTCTGCATAATCATGTTATGATTTTCTAAGTGCCCTGTTACAACTACCTTAATAATGGATTCCAACATTTTCCGGTCAACTGATGTCAGGCTAACTGGCCTATAGTTCCCTGTTTTCTCTCTCCCTCCTTTCTTGAATAGGTGGGTTATATTTTCTACCTTCCAATCTGCTGGGAATGTTCTAGAATCTACAGAATTTTGGAAGATCACAACCAATGCATCCAGTATTTCTGCAGCCACATCTTTTAGAACCTTAGGATGTAGGCCATCAGGTCCAGGGGGTTTGTTGCTTTTTAGTCCCACTAGTTTCTCTCATACTTTTTCTCTACTGATATTAATTACGTTATGTTCATCACACTTATTAGCCCTTTGGTTCCCCAGTATCTTTGTGTGAAGACAGATACAAAATATTTGTTTAAAGTCTCTGCCATTTCTTTATTCCCCATTATAATTTCACCTGTCTCAGCCTCTCAGGGACCAACGCTTACTTTTGCTACTGTCTTCCATACTTGTAGAAGCTCTTGCAATCTGTTTTTGTATTTCTTTCTAGTTCACTCTCGGGCCTTGCCTCACCGCTGCCCGACCTCGGGCCTCGCCTCACCGTCCCTCGCCTCACCTGACCTTGGGCCTTGCCTCGCCGCCACTGCCCTTACCTCGAGGCCTCCTTGCCCGCCCGCCCGAACACCACCTCCGCGATGGGGCCGCATGACCAGCTCTTCGGTGGGCCCCACCTGAACACCTCCTTGACGGCGAGCCCTGCCCGAACAAACTCTTCCCTGGCAGCGGGGCCCGCCCAAACACTTCTCCAGCAGGGGGGTGTTCGGGCGAACACCACCTCCGACGACCTCATCGCCCGGCGAACACCCCCCTGCTGACGTTCCGAAATCCGGAAATACCTGAACCTGGGCTCAGGTTTTTCCGGATTTGTGACATCAGAAAGACGTTACAAAATCCGGCAAAACACAAAATCCGGAATAGCCTCAGTCCCGAGGGTTCTGGATTCGGGGTGCTGCACCTGTCATGACACCGCTATTGCTGGTCAGAATGTAGAGGATTGTGGAATTCCCATGTCAATCACCCCTGCTGTAATCGACTGGGATTGATCTTTTGCAAATAATTTCCATGCAACTGTTCCTCCACATAATGCATTTTACTGGAGAAATCACTGCTTATATTGGGAGAAATTGGTGCCGTTTTGGTCATGGGTTCTATTTGCTGCAGACTTTTTAAAAATAGACTCAGTAAATAGACTGTTTGCTTTGCTGTTTGCTGAGTAAATAGATTTTGCTTGCTGTAAAATACATTGTTTGCTGTACATGCTGCTCTGCCTTCAGCACATTGGCTTACAGTAGTTCATAGACAGTCCGAAACAGTATTGCACTGATGTCTCCGCTTAAATAATGTGCTCAAGTCCTGAAGTGAGGCTTTGACCTACAACCTTCTGATGGTGAGCCAAGCTATCACTGGGCTTGACCATTGAACAGAAGAGTGGAGACATCAGAGAAGTCTACAGGGCTGGATGATGCCCAATGAACGTAATTGATATGAAAAACAAAGAAGACAAGACCTGAGTTCATTGTAAATGAGTCCGAGAGGAAACTGAACATGTACGAGGCTGATCTCGGGGCAGTATTTGACAAAGAATTGGCACTCATGATGTAATGGCCTGCAATTCTCCTTGAACTACCACTGCCAAAAATCCACTAACTGGTCACTCACGTTATTGATGTTTGTGGGCTGCCGTGTTTACCCACACAACGGCCACTGAATTTTAAAATACAATCATTCTTTGCCTACAAAGTGCTTTGAGACACAGTAGAGTCGTAATAAGGTGCTTTATAAATCATGGAATCATAGAAAAGTACTGCACAGAAGGAGGCCATTTGGCCCATCGAGACTGCACCGGCTCTTTTGAAGAGCATTCCAGTTAGTCCCACTCCCCGCTCTTTCCCCGTATCGCTGCGGTTTTTTTCTCAAAGAATTTATCCAATTGTCCATAAAAGGCTACTTTTGAATCTGTATCCACCACCCCGTCAGGCAATGCATTCGCAATCCTAACCACTCATTGCGTAACAAAATGTCTCCTCATGTCGCCTCTGATTCTTTGTCAATCGCCTTACAACAGTGTCCTCTAGTTACAGACCCTTCTACCACTGGAAACAGACTTCTCTTTTATTTACTCTATCAAAACCATTGATTATTTTAAAACCCTCTATCAAATCTCCTCTTCACCTTCTCTGCTCCGAGGAGAACAACGCCAGCTTTTCCTGTTTATCCACGTAACTGTAACATCTCGTCCCTGGACCCATTCTCGTAAATCTCTTCTGTACCCTCCCCAAAGCCTTTGTTTTTTTTTCTTTTAAATTTTATTAAAAGAGGATGGTGCCAAACCCTGTGAAAAATTTTGGAGATGTCCAGGGCAATTGCAGCTGATTCACCAAATTGTTCAAGAATATGTTCCAGAGGTGTACAGCATCCTAACTAATGAAGCAGGCTAAAAACCATTGTGATGTTGATGGATTAGGCCAGTACTTTAAAAGTGATGCATCATTTGAGTGTCAACAGCTGCTTCTGATGTTAAGAGCAGTAAGTGGTAGTTTGAATGGTAATATGGTCTACTTTTAGGGTCTACTTTTAGGGATATGGTGAATAGGTGCAAATTTCCCAGAAAAAGGAAGGGTCGATTGGGTATAGGAAAAATTGAAGAGACTACAAAGAGCAGGAATAAGTTTGGAGTCTCACATCCTGAGGATGAAGGCAGGGCCAGAAGTCTTAATGAAAGATCTGACAAATCAGCAGGTCAAACAGATTGGAGCAAAGGAGTATTATGCTGGGACCACAACTGTTTACAATATACATAGATGACCTACACAGATTGTAGTGTAACAAAATTTGCAGATGACATAAAGATTAGTGGGAAAGCAGGTTGTGTAGAGGACACAGAGAGGCTGCAAAGAGATTTAGATAGGTTAAGCGAATGGGCTAAGGTTTGGCAGATGGAATACAATGTCGGAAAATGTGAGGTCATCCACCTTGGGGGGGAAAAAAAACAGTAAAAGGGAATATTATGTAAATGGGGAGAAATTACAACATGCTGCAGTGCAGAGGGACCTGGGTGTCCTTGTGCATGAATCCCAAAAAGTTAGTTTGCAGGTGCAGCAGGTAATCAGGAAGGCGAATGGAATGTTGGCCTTCATTGCGAGAGGGATGGAGTACAAAAGCAGGGAGGTCCTGCTGCAACTGTACAGGGTATTGGTGAGGCCGCACCTTGAGTACTGCGTGCAGTTTTGGTCACCTTACTTAAGGAAGGATATACTAGCCTTGGAGGGGGTACAGAGATGATTCACTAGGCTGATTCCAGAGATGAGGGGGTTACCTTATGATGATAGATTGAGTAGACTGGGTCTTTACTCATTGGAGTTCAGAAGGATGAGGGGTGATCTTATAGAAACATTCAAAATAATGAAAGGGATAGACAAGATAGAGGCAGAGAGGTTGTTTCCACTGGTCGGGGAGACTAGAACTAGGGGGCACAGCCTCAAAATACGGGGGAGCCACTTTAAAACCGAGCAGAAAAGGAATTTCTTCTCCCAGAGGGTTGTGAATCTGTGGAATTCTCTGCCCAAGGAAGCAGTTGAGGCTAGTTCATTGAATGTATTCAAATCACAGATAGATAGATTTTTAACTAATAAGGAAATTAAGGGTTATGGGGAGCGGGCGGGTAAGTGGAGCTGAGTCCACGGCCAGATCAGCCATGATCTTTTTGAATGGCGGAGCAGGCTCGAGGGGCTAGATGGCCTACTCCTGTTCCAAATTCTTATGTTCTTATGTTCACCGAGATCATTGAGATTGGAATCACAGAATGGTTACAGCACAGAAGGAGGCCATTCGGCCTGTCGAGCCCATGCCGGCTCTCTGCAAGAGCACCTCAGCTAGTCCCACTCCCCCACCCTTTCCCTGTAGCCCTGCAATTTTTTTCCCTTCAGGTACTTATTGAATTTCCTTTTGAAAGCCACGATTGAATCTGCCTCCATCACCCTTTTAGGCAGTGCATTCCAGATCCTAACCACTCACTGTGAAAATGTTTCCTCATGTCACCTTTGGTTCTTTTGCCAGTCATCTTAAATCTGTGTCCTCTGGTTCTCGATCCTTCTGCCAGTGGGAACAGTTTCTCTCTCTCTACTCTGCCTAGACCCTCATGATTTTGAATACCTCGATCAAATCTCCTCTCAACCTTCTCTGCTCTAAGGAGTACAACCCCAGCTTCTCCAGTCTATCCACGTAACTGAAGTCCCTCATCCCTGGAATCATTCTTGTAAATCTTTTCAGCAGCCTCTCTGAGGCCTTCACATCTTCCTAAAGTGCAGTGCCCAGAATTGAACACACTATTCCAGTTGAGGCTGAACCAGTGTTTTCTAAAGGTTCATCATAACCTCCTTGCTCTTGTACTATATGCCTCTATTTATGAAGTCCAGTAAGCTTTTTTAACTGCTTTCCCAACCTGCCCTGCCACCTTCAATGATTTGTGTACGAGTTGGAAGGAGAAAGAGAACCAAAGAGATCCGCTTTCTCACAACAAATCAGCTTTCTGATTGGGGCATATCGGGGATATAGTGAAGTTGCAGGCCGAGATCCATGTGGTTGGCATTGCTTCGGACTCGAGATGCTGGGTCCAATAGGTAGAAATATAATTGAATGCAATATAATTTAACCAAATATGAAAGAAGGAAAACTGGGATATGATGCCCTCAATGCCAGCGAGAATAGCATCAGTTACATCACTGATGGAGATGGGCCAGAAGAATGAAAGCAGCTAAGAATTCTTGAACATTAGAGAAACCATGTCAATGACAATTATATTGCATTTTTGTTGCTTCGCTTCATCTGAATTCAAGAAATGTTGGAGCATTTTCTAGCGAGGATACATTAAAATTTCCTTCCGGGATTAATGCGATTAGCATAACTGATAGCGTTGTCAGGACCATTAGTGTCACCTCTCTGCTAGGCCGTCTCCACTTTCTTCCTTTCTTCATCTATCAGTATCAGCCGAGAGCAAGGGAGCTCTTGCCTCCATTATACTATGGTAACATTCGATTTGGTGTTATTGTGAGTGTAGTCCCACCTGCAGTCACACCTTTCCTGTACTCGGCAGGAGTGTGGAGTAAGTTGCAATGGAGCCAATCGAACGCTAACAACACCTTCCCTGCGTGCGCCTCACGTTATGATTGCAGTCGAGCCCCCCCCGATGACATCAGCATTACCCGATCTGCATTTTTAAAGAAGCACCCCGGTACCTTCTATCGGGTGTCCCTCTCGCCTGCGCGAAAGAGCAGATTACAAGTGCAAATCGCAGGAAGACAGTGGGAGCGGAGATGGGGGTAAGGCACAGCGGTCATTTTAACTTCAATTACCATATTTTCTAAACTAAATCTGGGGTGGCTAGGAGCCCAGCAAAGTAGCCAGGACAGAAACAGTGTAGTGTTGTAAATTATTTTAGCAGCCTATATTTTATAAAACCACAAATTCAAAACAAATGTGCACATAATTACTAAGGCTGTGGTGTCACTCTTTTGAAGCGCATTCAGACACCGTTTATCAATAACTACTTGTATTTATATAGCGACTTTAGCCGAGTGAAACATCCCAAGTTGCTTCACAGGAGTATTATGCGATAAAGAAATTTGACACCGAGCCGCCTAAGTAGAAATTAGCGCAGGTGACCAAAAGCTTGGTCAAAGAGGTAGGTATTAAGGAGAACCTTGAAGGAGGATAGAGAGGCGGAGAGGTTTAGGCAGGGAGTTCCAGAGCTTAGGGCCTAGGCAACAGAAGGCACGGCCACCAATGGTTGAGCGATTTATAATCGGGGATGCTCAAGAGGGCTGAATTAGAGGAGCGCAGACGTCTCGAGGGTGGGAGTTGTGGGGCTGGGGGAGATTATAGAGATAGGGAGAGGTGAGGCCATGGAGGGATTTGAAAATAAGGTTGAGAATTTTGAAATTGGGGCGTTGCTTAACCGGAAGCCAATGTAGGTCGGCGAGCACAGTGGTGATGGATGAGCGGGACTTAGTGCGAGTTACAACACGGGCAGCCGAGTTATTATTATAATACAATAACGCTGTTCAGGAAGGTCAGTTTTTCGTACCCACTGCCTACACTGCTGCAGGCTCTTGCTGACATCTGGCCTTCTGCCTCCGTTGCACTTGAGCATTACGGACCGTTTGTTTTCCTCAAAAATACACGTCACATATTAACGGAATCAGTGGGTGTAACTGTCACCGACCAACCAAGTTCCAAATTGCGACCATTTTGAATTATGGGGGGGCCGGGGGAGGGGGGAAGGAGATGACAAAATCCGAAGCCCACTGACCAATCGGCTCGTGATGGCCTGTGATTAAAACTGGCATATCCCATAGTGAGGGAAGGGGGAAAAGTGGTGGTTTGGTTGTGAAGTGAGGCTGGGTCGAGAGAGTGCTGAACTCGCTGTCGGCGCTTGATTGATGTGGACGTGAACCATTCGACCAGCCCCATACACCGCTGAGCCTGGCCTCCCAAATAGTCGGCGCTCACAGTGGGCGCGATTGACGGATAATGCCCGAGAAGGGAGCATGTAATCAGATTAGGGTGAACGGTTGTGTGTGTGTGTGTGTGTGTGTGCGTTGTATATCACATTCCAACTCGAGAAATTAAACGGTAGGGTAGTCGGGGAGTTTTGTGAATCTGGAGCTTTTCTGGGGACATTGTTTGCCCGAGTACATAGTACCTCTTCTGTGCACTGTCCCTGGATAACGGGTACGTGTGGTGACCCTATTTTAACTACCCTCCCGTCCAGTTGCTGCTGGGCGGGCAGGATTAAAATCAGCCCTCTAGTCTTCTACCCTCCTGCTAACGTACTGCTGTGAAATCTCCATTGCAATGTGAGAGTCTGAATATGACCCAAATTCATGGTTTATTTTGGACAAAGCAGATTCAGTATGGGGGAATTGTACAATATATCCGCCTCTCCCCCCCCCCCCCCCCGCCCCCCCCATTCAAAAATCTAAGTAACAAAGGTGTTGAGGTGGTTGATGTGAAGGTGAGAACTGTAGAGTTGTCTCCAACTCCATTGCGTCTGCGCACATTCAGAGGCTGAACTCCAAGTCATAGTCAACATCTTCACTGAGGCGTACGAAAGCATGGGCCTTACACCAAATATCCGTAAGACAAAGATCCTCCGCCAGACTGTCCCCGCCACACAGCACTGTCCCCAGTCATCAAGATACAAGGCGCGGCCCTGGAGAACGTGGACCTTTTCCCATACCTCGGGAGCCTCTTATCGACAAGGGCAGACATTGACGACGAGATTCAACGCCGCCTCCAGTGCGCCAGCATGGCCTTCGGTCACCTGAGGAAAAGAGTGTTCAAAGACCAGGCCCTCAAAACTGCTACCAAGCTCATGGTCGAAGGGGAAAATGCACAGGGCAGGCAGGCAGTCAGCATCAGGAACAGTTAACATTTTGAGTGTCACCGTTCATCAGAAAGCACTTTATGTAAAAACAGATTGACTGATGATTTAACATGAATGCTGCAAATCTGAAATCAACAAAACAATTTTGTGTTGGAAATGCACAATACGTCAGTCAGAGAATTCATCATCATCGGAATCGAGGAAGACTTGCTTCCACTCTTAGAATGAGTCCTTAGGTGGCTGAACAGTCCAATACGAGAGCCACAGTCCCTGCTACAGGTGGGACAGACAGTTGTTGAGGGTAAGGGAGGGTGGGACAGTTTTGCCACGCATTCCTTCCGCTGCCTGCGCTTGTTTTCTGCATGCACTCGTTTTCTGCATGCACTCGGCGATGAGACTCGAGATGCTCAGTGCCCTCCCGGATGCACTTCCTCCATTCGGGGCGGTCTTTGGCCAGGGACTCCCAGGTGTCTGTGGGGATGCCGCACTTTATCAGGGACGCTTTGAGGGTGTCCTTGTAACGTTTCCTCTGCCTACTCTTGGCTCGTTTGCCATGAAGGAGTTCCGAGTAGAGCGTTTGCTTTGGGAGTCTCTTGTCTGGCATGCGGACAACGTGGCCTGCCCAGCAGAGCTGATCAAGTGTGGTCAGTGTTTCAATGCTGGGGATGTTGGCCTGGTCGAGGACACCAATATTGGTGCGTCTGTCCTCCCAGGGGATTTGTAGGATCTTGCGGAGACATCGTTGATGGTATTTCTCCAGCGACTTGAGGTGTCTACTGTACATGGTCCATGTCTCTGAACCATACAGAAGGGTGGGTATTACTACAGCCCTGTAGACCATGAGCTTGGTGGTAGATTTGAGGGCCTAGTCTTCGAACACTCTTTTCCTCAGGTGGCCGAAGGCTGCACTGGCGCCTGATCAATGTCTGCTTTTGTTGATAAAGAGGCTCCCGATGTATGGGAAATGGTCCACGTTGTCCAGGGCCGCCCCATGGATCTTGATGACTGGGGGGCAGTGCTGTGCGGACAGGACAGGCTGGTGGAGGACCTTGTCTTACGGATGTTTAGCGTAAGGCCTATGCTTTCGTATGCCTCAGTAAATACGTCGACTATGCACTCCCTCAGCACTGCACTGGAGTGTCAGTCTAAATTATGTGCTCAAGTCTCTGGAGTGGGACTTGAACTCACAACCTTCTGACTCTGAGGCGAGTGTGCTGCCCACTGAGCCACGGCTGACACTAAACCCAACATAAAAGCAGCTACTGCCTCACTCACAGTGCCATCCTGACCTCTGCTGCGAGTCGCACCAAGCCATAAATTTACCTATGGAGCAATCGAGTGTCGGGAGGGGGAGAGCTTAAATAATTTAATCTTCTATTTTAGTTTGTTTCTGGGGTATGTTACCTTCTCCCATCACCCTCCTCTTTCAGCCACAAAGCTACTGTGACGGATCCCATTATTATGTTTAAATCCCTTCATGGCCTCACCCCTCCCCACCTCTGTAACTTCTGACAGCCCTATAACTGTCCCAAGACATTCTGATCCTCTGACTCTGGCCTACTCTGCATTTGCCCACCAATGGCAGCCGTGACTTCAGCCTTTGGAATTCCCTCCCTCAACCCTTCAGCCTCTCTATCTCCCTGTCTTCCTTTAAGACCATCCTTAAAACCCACCTTTGACCTGATTCTGAGTCACGCCCCTCTGAGCGTCCATTTTGTTTTCTCATCATCATACTCTGTGAAATGCTTTCAGATGTTGTTGTTGTTGTGGTTGTGGTTGACTCAGGACAGGATGGGTGACCTCCGCAACACCACTGTCAATGTCTCTCTTTACCAGACACTCTGAGGTTACCCATTGGAGACTCTTCATTCCATGTCCCTTCTCCATGGGCTCCGCTCAGCATCTTCGCATAGACCTGGAGTATTGGGCCTTCAGCCTTTGGTCCAGATGTGTCTCCAAACTCAGCCCTGAAAGCCCAGGCAATTCAGTCTTATTTGCGCTTATACAGTATTTCTTTTTGAAAATTGTCATTTTAATGCCTCATGTGCCACAGAGGGTAGTAGAGATCTGGAACTCTCTCAACAACAACAACACAAGTTATATAGCGCCTTTAATGTAGTGAAACGTCCTAAGGCCCTTCACAGGAGTATAATAAGACAAAAGATTTGACACCGGGACATATAAGAAGAAATTATGGCAGGTGACCAAAAGCTTGGTCAAAGAGGTAGGTTTTAAGGAGCGTCTTGAAGGAGGCAAGAGAGGTAGAGAGGGGGAGAGGGGGAGAGAGTTAGGCAGGGAGTTGCAGAGCTTAGGGCCCAGGCAGCTGAAGGCACAGCCTAATATTTGAGCGATTATAATCAGGGATGCTCAAGAGGGCAGAATTAGAGGAGCGCAGGCATCTCGGGGCGGGGAGCGGTTGTGGGGCTGGAGGAGATTACAGAGATAGGGAGGGGTGAGGCTATGGAGGGATTTGAAAATAAGGATGAGAATTTTGAAATCGAGGCATTGCTTAACCTCGTGCAATGTTGGGGTTTCACTGAGGTGGTGGCGGGTCATATGTTGTGGGATGGAGTCGAGAACATTCGAGTCAAAGGCAGATTCTCAATTGAGGAGATCTTCGAAGTCTTCCTTCCAGCGGGCCCTGACTGCCTCGGTGTCCTTGATGAGTGTATCCCCATTCTTGGCCAGCAGTGGGGTGGGATCTTGGGAGTTTGGACCGTAGGTGGCCTTGACTGCGATGAAGAATCCTTGCACATCATGGCTGTTGGCCAGTTGTTGTATCTCTTATCTTTCTCCATCCACCACCTGTTGTTTAGGTCCCGGGTTTTTTGTTGGACCTCAGCCTTGAGCCGGCTTTAATGTTACTTTGTTGCTCCAGAGTTGGGTTGTTGCTTGAGGCACAGAAATGCTCTGTGCTTGCGATCTATTAGTTCTTGGATCTACTGATCATTCTCATCAAACCAGTCCTGGTGTTTTCTGGTTGAGTGACCAAATGTCTCTTCTTCTTGGTTATAGAGGCCTGGAGGGCAGACCAAGCACTGTGGGCATTCTGCATCTCAGGGTCATCAAGGCACGCCAGATTGGCTGTGAGGCACTGGCTGTATAGGGCTCTCTTAGCTGGGTCTTTAAGCGCCCTGGCATTCATTTTTTTGCGGCACTGCTTCTGCTGTCCCCTCTGCTTTGGGGCTATGTTGACGTTGATGACGGATCGGATTAAGCAATGGTCTGTCCAGCAATCGTCAGCTCCTGTCATGCGATCCCTGGCTCGGACGATGCCATAGTCCAGCAGGTGCCAGTGTTTGGAGCAAGGGTGTTGCCATGATGCCTTATATTTGTCCCCCTGGCGGAACAGGGTGTTGGTGATGAGAAGTTCATGTTCTAGGCAGGAGTAGGGTACCGCTGGAGTTGGCTTTTCCTACCCCCTCTCTGCCAATCACGCCTCCCCAAAGGGCTGTGTCTTTGCCGACCCTGCTGAAGTCACCTAGGAGCATCAATTTGTCACCCGTGGGGACGCGGGACAGGGATGTTTTGAGGTTGGAATAAAAACCCTCTTTGGTTTCATCCGTTGCACTGAGTGTTGGGGTGTTCGCACTGATGACTGTCGCGCATTGGTTCCGGGATAGGGTGAGTCGAAGAGTCATGAGGTGTTCGTTAACCCCGCAGGGGGTGTCTCTGAGACGGTCGACCAGCTCATTTTTGATGGCGAAGCCAATTCCGTGAAGGCGGCATTCTTCCTCTGGTTTCCCTTTTGCAGAAAAAGGTGTAACCTCCACTTTGTTCCTTGAGCTGGCCTTCCCCTGCCCACTGGGTCTCGCTTAGGGCGGCGATGTCAAAACGTCCAAGTTTCCGGACAACTATGGCGGTGTGGCGTTCCGGTCTGTCGCTGTTGGAGTTGTCCATGAGGGTCCTGACATTCCAGGTCCCGAACTTCATGTTAATGGAGTGGAAGATGCCTGTGTGTGAGTTCCTTTAACGTGGGGTGGTCGTTGCACACTGGCAACCACACGGGCTTAGCTGAGCGAGGTTTGGTCCAGTGGCAAGGGGGTCCAAGACAACTGGAGACCAGGCACAGCTGTATGAGCCTAATTGCCTACGGCGAGATGTTGGCCGCAAGCTGAGCGCCGAGTAGTGCCCTTGATGGTGGGTGGTCTGAGGCTTGGTTGGGGGCAGGCATTAGGAGGGTCAGTTGTCCGCTGGACTTCCGGGTGGGAGGTCAGCAAGAAGTGGAAGGGTGGAAGAGTCATAGCCGTGATGGAGGGATGAAGGCCCGCCGTTGGAGGGATGTGATGATCCGGTCGCCTGGTTGGATGCTCTCGTGCTCGCCGGGCGTCGTCTTGAGTAATCAGGTTTCAAATGGCTGAAAACAATGCTAATAAAACACACCAAACTATTTTCTAGTTAGATTGGGGTACAGTATTCAATTCCTTAGTAAATAATTTTTTAAAAAACAATAATTCATAAAAGTTCCTCCATGTTGTTTAAAAGTTACTCCCGAAGATTTAAAAGTTTCCCAAGTTGTTTAAAAGTTTAAAATGAAAGTTAACGGTAAGTTACTTCCTTTGGTATTGTTCCATGGGTGCTGCTAGCCCTCTGTAGCTGTACAAAGCCCTGGTTAGGCCACACCTGGAGTACTGTGGGGAAGTAGAGGCCCAGTCGTCTCTGAAGGAGGGGGAAAGGCCAGCTGCCATTGTGGAAGAGGAGGAGGCCCAAACGCCATCGAGGAGGAGAGGCACAGCTGTTGCCGCTGGAGGGGATGCGGTCGCCGCTGGAGAGGCCTGAATACCGCTGGGGGCCCGAACGCCTGGTCGCCGCTGGAGAGGCCTGAATACCGCTGGGGGCCCGAACGCCTGGTCGCCGCTGGAGAGGCCTGAATACCGCTGGGGGCCCGAACGCCTGGTCGCCGCTGGAGAGGCCTGAATACCGCTGGGGGCCCGAACGCCTGCCGACCGTCAGCCTGGGCCTGTTTCCACGAAAAAGACCCATGGCTGCAAATTCGAGACCTGTTGTTTCTTAGTCCATGCATCATCATAGGCAGTCCCTCTTAGCATGAGTTCTTCGGTGGCTGAACAGTCCAATACGAGAACCACAGTCTCTGTCACAGGTGGGACAGACAGTCGTTGAAGGAAAGGGTGGGCGGGGAGCCTGGTTTGCCGCACGCTCCTTCCGCTGCCTGCGCTTGATTTCCGCATGCTCTCGGCGACGATACTCGAGGAGCTCAGCGCCCTCCCGAATGCACTTCCTCCAATTAGGGCGGTCTATGGCCAGGGACTCCCAGGTGTCAGTTGGGATGTCGCACTTTATCAGGGAGGCTTTGAGGGTGTCCTTTTAACGTTTCCTCTGCTCGCCTTTGGCTTGTTTTCCGTGGACGAGTTCCGAGTAGAGCGCTTGCTTTGGGAGTCTCGTGTCTGGCATGCAAACTATGTGGCCTGCCCAGCGGAGCTGATCAAGTGTGGTCAGTGCTTCAATGCTGGGAATGTTGGCCTGGACGAGGACACTAATGTTTGTGAGTCCGTCCTCCCAGGGGATTTGCAGGATCTTGCGGAGAGACATCGCTGGTGGTCATTTCTCCAGCGACTTGAAGTGTGTACTGTACATGGTCCACGTCTCTGAGCCATACAGGAGGGCGGGTATTACTACCGCACAGCTGCAGCGAACCATCGATCCGCACAGCAGCTCAGGCAACACACGGCCAGCCAATTCTCATTCTCAGTCAGCGAATTAAATGCTTACTGGTTGCTTGCTTGTCGAGCAATCCAAAATACATTTTTTTTTAACGATTTGATAGTGAATCGTGAATATATCAACAAAGTTTTTGCATTTGTATTAACTTTGTACGCCATTATTGTGGGAAAACCATTATGTCCGAGGTGGTTTTAAAAAGAAACTTGCCTTTACGTAACAGTTTTGAAACATCTCGAAGCACTTCACACACCGTTAATGAGTGAGGTGACCATTGTGTAGGCAATCCCACATCCATTCTGTGCCAGGAATGTTGGATGGTATTGCTTCAGGGAGGAAAGTTGGCCCGGACACTGGGAGATCTCACTTCAGATTAAAAGCAACAACTTGTATCTATATAGCACCTTTAACGTAACAAAACATCCCAAGGCGTTTCACAGGAGTATTATGAGATACAAAATTTCACACTGGGACGCATATGTAGAAATTAGGGCAGGTGCTCAAAATCTTGGTCAAATAGGAATGTTTTAAGGAGCATGTTGAAGGAGGGTAGCGAGGTGGAGAGGTTTAGGCAGGGAGTTCCAGATGCTCAAGAGGGCAGAATTAGAGGAGCGCAGATATCTCGGGAGGTGGGGTTATGGGGCTGGAGGAGATTAGAGATAGGGAGGGGTGAGGCCATGGAGGGATTTGAAAATAAGGATGAGAATTTTGAAATCGAGGCATTGCTTAACCGGAAACCAATGTAGGTCAGCGAGCACAGGGGTCTCAAGTCGCTGGAGAAATACCACCAGCGATGTCTCCGCAAGATCCTGCAAATCCCCTGGGAGGACAGATGCACAAACATTAGTGTCCTCGTCCAGGCCAACATCCCCACCATTGAAGCACTGACCACACTTGATCAGCTCCGCTGGGCAGGCCACATAATTCACATGCCAGACACGAGACTCCCAAAGCAAGCGCTCTACTTGGAACTCGTCCACAGCAAACGAGCCAAAGGTTGGCAGAGGAAACGTTACAAGGACACCCTCAAAGCCTTCCTGATAAAGTGTGACATCCCCACTGACACCTGGAGTACCTGGCCATAGACTGCCTTAAGTGGAGGAAGTGCATTAGGGAGAGCGCTGAGCTCCTCGAGTATCGTCGCCGAGAGCATGCAGAAATCCAGCGCAGGCAGCGGAAGGAGCGTACGGCAAACCAGGCCCATTCTTTCCCTCAACGACTATCTGTCTCACCTGTGACAGAGACTGTGGTTCTCGTATTGGACTATACAGCCACCTAAGAACTCATGCTAAGAGTGGAAGCAAGTCTTCCTCGATTCCGAGGGACTGCCTATGATTATGATGATGATGATGGGTGAGCGGGAGTTGGTGCGAGTTAGGACACCGGCAGCCGAGTTTTGGATCGCCTCTAGTTTACGTAGAGTAGAATGTTGGAGGCCAGCCGGGAGTGCGGTGGAATAGTCCAGTCTAGAGGTAACAAAAGGCATGGATGAGGGCCTCAGCAGCGGATGAGCTGAAGCAAGGGAACTCCCAATGATCAGGTATTCAGGATTTCAGTTTAATACCTCAGCCAGAGGAATGCATCTCTGACCATGCAGCACTCCCTCAGTACTGCACTGGAGTACTGGAGATTAGATTATGCGGTAACCATGCTGGAGCAGAGTTTAAAGCCACAAGCCCCTGGCTCGGAGGCTAGAGTGATACCAAACTGACACCAACTTCTGAAAATTTAACGCAGTTTCTATAGGGAGAAAGTGGTTAGTACAGTTAATTTGATTATTCGTTAATTAAGTTGGAGTGTGTTGCGAAAGTGTTAATTCATGATTCTGTACAGAAAGATCAATCAAACAAGTAAATGAATAAACAAGAGTTTTAACCATATTTTCACAATACCAGTCCAGGACTTATTTTTTTCTTGGACTTGATAGTATTTTATACTTCTGGATACAGTGTAGAATATAAAATCAACTTGTTTGAAGATGCTACTGAGCTGTGTCGCTGTCTGGCCAATTAGGTCTTTACATTTGTGGCAAAATGCACCAAAAATGTTTAAAATGTCTCTGTCTCGGTCTCCTCTCCCATCCTTCCGCTCTTGATCTCCCCTCTTTACCCCTTCTCGCCCCACCTTTCCCTTTTCCCCCCCCTCTCATTCTCTCCCCCCTCCTTTCTCTCTCCCCCCACCTCGTTTTCCTCCCCTCTCTCGCGTTCCCCTCCTTTCTTCCTCCTTTCCCTCCCCCCCCCTCTCTCTCCCCCCACTTTCCCTCCCCATCTCTCTCTCGCATCCTCTCCCCTCCTTTCACTCCCCTCCTTTCTGTGAGGAGGATGCTAAGAGGCTGCAGGGTGACTTGGACAGGTTCAGTGAGTGGGCAAATACATGGCAGATGCAGTATAATGTGGATAAATGTGAGGTTATCCACTTTGGGGCAAAAACACGAAGGCAGAATATTATCTGAATGGTGGCAGATTGGGAAAAGGGGAGGTACAACGAGACCTGGGTGTCATGGTTCATCAGTCATTGAAAGTTGGCATGCAGGTACAGCAGGCGGTGAAGAAGGCAAATGGTATGTTGGCCTTCATAGCTAGAGGATTTGAGTACAGGGGCAGGGAGGTCTTACTGCAGTTGTACAGGGCCTTGGTGAGGCCCCACCTAGAATATTGTGTTCAGTTTTGGTCTCCTAATCTGAGGAAGGACGTTATTGCTATTGAAAGAGTGCAGCGAAGGTTCACCAGACTGATTCCCGGGATAGCTGGACTGACATATGAGGAGAGACTGGATCAATTTGGCCTGTATTCACTGGAGTTTAGAAGAATGAGAGGGGATCTCATAGAAACAAAAAAGATTCTGACTGGACTGGACTGGACAGGTTAGATGCGGGAAGAATGTTCCCGATGTTGGGGAAGTCCAGAATCAGGGGACACAGTCTTGGGATAAGGGGCAGGCCGTTTAGGACTGAGATGAGGAGAAACTTCTTCACTCAGAGAGTTGTTAACCTGTGGAATTCCCTGCTGCAGAGGGTTGTTGATGCCAGTTCATTGGATATATTCAAGAGGGAGTTAGATATAGCCCTTACGGCTAAAGGGATCAAGGGGTATGGAGAGAAAGCAGGAAAGGGGTACTGAAGGAATAATCAGCCATTATATTGAATGGTGGTGCAGGCTCGAAGGGCTGAATGGCCTACTCCTGCACCTATTTTCTATGTTTCTCTCCCCTCCTTTCTCCCCCCCTCTCGCTTCCCCCCTCCCCTGCTCGCTCTCTCTCTTTCCCCCTCTCTCGCTCTCTCTCTTTCCCCCTCTCTCGCTCTCTCTCTTTCCCCCTCTCTCGCTCTCTCTCACCCCCCCCCCGCTCGCTCTCTCCCACCCGCCCCGCTTGCTCTCTCCCACCCCCCCCCGGTCGCTCTCTCCAACCCCCCCGGTCTCTCTCCAACCCCCCCCCGGTCTCTCTCCCACCCCCCCGCTCTCTCCCACCCCCCCCCGGTCTCTCCCACCCCCCCGCTCTCTCCCACCCCCCCCGGTCTCTCTCCCACCCCTCCCACCCCCCCGCTCTCTCCCACCCCCCCCGCTCTCTCCCACCCCCCCCGCTCTCTCCCACCCCCCCCGGTCTCTCTCCCACCCCTCCCACCCCCCCGCTCTCTCCCACCCCCCCCGCTCTCTCCCACCCCCCCCGCTCTCTCCCACCCCCCCGCTCTCTCCCACCCCCCCCGCTCTCTCCCACCCCCCCGCTCTCTCCCACCCCCCCCGCTCTCTCCCACCCCCCCGCTCTCTCCCACCCCCCCGCTCTCTCCCACCCCCCCGCTCTCTCCCACTCCCCCGCTCTCTCCCACTCCCCCGCTCTCTCCCACCCCCCGCTCTCTCCCACCCCCCGCTCTCTCCCACCCCCCGCTCTCTCCCACCCCCCCGCTCTCTCCCACCCCCCCGCTCTCTCCCACCCCCCCGCTCTCTCCCACCCCCCCGCTCTCTCCCACCCCCCCCGCTCTCTCCCACCCCCCCGCTCTCTCCCACCCCCCCGCTCTCTCCCACCCCCCCGCTCTCTCCCACCCCCCCGCTCTCTCCCACCGCTCTCTCCCCCCCGCTCTCTCCCACCCCCCCGCTCTCTCCCACCCCCCCGCTCTCTCCCACCCCCCCGCTCTCTCCCACCCCCCCGCTCTCTCCCACCCCCCCGCTCTCTCCCACCCCCCGCTCTCTCCCACCCCCCCGCTCTCTCCCACCCCCCGCTCTCTCCCACCCCCCCGCTCCTCTCTCCCACCCCCCCCGGCTCGTCTCCTCTCCCACCCCCCCGCTCTCTCCCACCCCCGCCCGCTCGCTCTCTTCCACCCCGCCCGCTCGCTCTCTCCCACCCCCCCCGCTCGCTCTCTCCCACCCCCCCCCGCTCG